>NC_033799.1:67980442-68041646 GCF_001876935.1 Asparagus officinalis | reverse complement strand
GGTTCAGCAACAAGAACTAAGTTTACAGATCGAAACACCAGCTTCAACTCAAGATTTCGATAACGGTCAAGCGACAAATGTGGTAACAGAAGGATTTTTAGCTATTCTACAAAGCACTGAGTAGACTAAAAGATGAAGAAGTCAAGAGTCAAAACCATTCACAGGCCCATCTACACGATCTCCTCAATTAAATACTGAAGGGATTGTAAATAAGACATGTCTTATCCAAAGTGTCCCAAGCTCCTCTATAAAAGAATGAGTCTAAAATACTTTGGAGGGGGTATCTGTAGGCATCAAAAATTTCTTATAGACATCCAAATATAGCTCAAGACTAAAAAAAGAACAATGTGCATGCCCGTAACAAAGTACACCGATGCATGTTAACATAGCAACAAAGACTGACGCGCATAGGCGTGGCAGCAAATGGTGACGCGCATAAGCGCCATAGCTGATGGTGACGTGCTACAGTGCGGCGACGTATTGTGACGCGGGTATGCACGATAGGGTATGGTGACGCGCGTCTTCATGGGGTGTCCTTTTTTTTTATTTGCTGATAGTTTTGCACATCTTTTGAGAGTCCACATGGCATCATAACAAAAGGAGAATGTTCATTGACGTGGAGGGATGGTTACAAGCCGAGAAAAGTGGTATTTCGTAGGCTTAAAGTCATGGGAAGATAGTTATAAACGTGGCTGAACGTGGCTGAAACTTCCTCTTCAACCGTGGCAGTCTACACTGACGCGACATAGGACACGGCAGTGACGACTGACGCGCCCAAAGAGACAGTTTCTGGTCAATCCTTTCAGTTCCATTTCCACAGTAATGGACCCATATCCCTATAAATACCTCTTTACACATGAAACAAAGGAGAGAGCAGATCCAAGACAATTAGGGCAGAGAGACTTGAGCTTTTGATGAATTTGAGCAAAAGAGAGAGTCTTCATTCTTCACAAACATCCTTAAAAAGTTTTTGGCGATTCCTAAAGATCTAAGCTCTAACTTGATCTTTGGAAGAGTGAACATCTTACATCGACAAGATATTCGCTTAAGATTCTTACTTTGATAAATGAAGAAGAACATCCAAAAGCCTTCACGGTTCAACCAGAATCAGTGAATTGGTAGTCCACGGGTTAACGCACCCCCGGTACAGGCAAAGATCCCACAAAAGCAGAAGTTGATAAATAATTTATGTGTTATTTTCTAGAAAGTTATAATTTTCTTCTTATTATGTAAGAGAGGCTTATAAAAAGGTTATTTCTTTTGAATTCATTGTAAACAATCAAAAATATAATGAATTCCACAATGAGAATAATTTTCGACGAAAACACATGCTCTATGGTGTATTTTTGGCTTTATTTTGATATACAGGATGAACTAGAGGCGTGAATGTGGCCGAATAGTTACATTGTCGGCCGAGTAAAACTATTATGTTTAGAACTAGGGCGTGACAAGATTTCTATTGGTATCAGAGCTTGGTTTAGGAATTGCTGTCTCATCATGTATACATGTAAAAACTAAGATTAGGGTAAGAACAGAGCATGTGTAGAATAGGTTCTCAACTTTTCAAATAGACATTCTTTGACTTCCAATACCTTGATTCTTAAGTTCTAATCTTGACCAATCTCATTTTAGGTGATCACTATGGCCCCAAAATGTCGACCCCCTTCTCCAGTTGTCCCTTAGGGACACCAAGTCAATCAGGCTGATCTTGCAGAAGTGATTAGGGAGCTGGTAGCTCATAATTACCAAAGGGACAGGCAGCGACAGCTTGTAAGGCCGGGTAATTTGTATGATTTTTGTAAGCTCAACTCGCAACACTTTGCTGGGACTGAAGGCAAATATGAGGTCGAGATGTGGTTATAGACCATGGACCGCCTATTGAGAGCAACAAAGATACCAGATGAAGGCCGAGTTGATATTGTATAGCTGCAGCTCATTAATGTGGCCAGAACCTGGTAGGACGCAGAGGAGGAGAAGCTGTCCAAGCTAGTTTCATGAGAGACATTTCGGGAGAGTTTCCTAGAGGCATTTTTCCCGAAGAGAGCTCATCTTGAGATGCATAGGCAATTTGTTATGCTGAGAAAGAGAGTTAGTACTGTAGATGAGTACGTAGCAGAATTTGCCGAGCTCAGCAGGTTTTCCCTAGGGATGGTATCGAATGAGGTGGATAAGGGACAAAGGTTCATGCAGGGTCTAAATTTTGAGATCCAGACTCAGATTTATAGTCAAAAGGGGGTTAAGACTTATACGGATGTCCTAGAGGTAGCTCAAAAAGCTGAGCAGCTGATTGGGATCATGAACTCGGTGAGGAGAGGAGTAAACAAGTGTCCTGTAGGAAAGAACTCTAGAGGTAACTAGTAGAAGCCTTAGATGAGAGGAGAACCAGCCAAGCACCTGCAGACAGGGGCTCGGAGACCAGCTCCGCAGCTAACCAACATGATTTATCATGTTAACAGCTAGTCAGGGCACTTGATGAAGGACTATAAGTGAGCTAACAGGTTGTTCCTAGCATGTGGGGTGGCGGATCATCAGCTCACCACTTGTCCTAGTAGGGGAGTTGCAGGAGGAAATTTAGGTAGGGCGATAGTACCAGCATGCCAGACTAGACAGGGTGGACAACAATTGAGGTCATCACTTCCCACGCAGCAATAAATGTTTCAAGGACATCAGAGGGATCAACAATTTCAAGGTCAGAGACAGTGGAGAGGTCCCTATTTCCAACACTCTTGCCAGCCATAGTATCAGAAAGGGCACCCAGGGTAATACGATTAGCAAGCTCAGCAATAGCAGAGACAAGGTCAGGTTATGACACTTACCATTGAGCAGGCAGATGCATCTGGTGATATAGTCACAGGTATCATTTTAGTTTATTCAGTCCCTGCATTTACCCTATTTGATTCTGGGGCATCGTACTATTTTATATCTGCTCAGTTCATTGCACGACACATCATACCATGTGATAGTTTAGATGCAAACTGTAATATCCATACAGGCAACGAGGTGTTAATGTCTAGTAGGAAGTGTAAAAAATGCCTAGTGATAGTTTGTGGTAGGGAGCTATTTGTAGACTTGTAGGTGATTGACACTAACAGGTTTGATGTTATTTTGGGGATGGATTGGCTCAACAACTTTCATGCGACGATCGACTACTGACGCAGAAGCGTAGTGTTCAAGATACCAGGTCACCCAGAGTTTAAATTCAAGAGTGGTAGCAAAGTGATGGAGCAGCTAGAGTATCGAGCTGATATGGATGGAGTATTAACCTATATCGAGGTTGAGGAGAAACCCATACCAAAAATTATCAAGGAGTTCCTTGATTTTTTTCCCTGATGAGTTGTCAAGTCTATCACCAGATAGAGATATAGAGTTCGTCATCGATCTTATTCTAGGGGTTACACCTATTTTAAAACTACCTTACCGAAAAAAAAAATTGGTGAATACATGGTTAGGGTTTTAAAAATACTGAAATAGTATTGAAAATTTGGTGAATACATGTTATATATAATAGAAAAACGGGTGTGGACCTGAAAATACCCGAAACCAACCCGAACCAGGAAACCTGATCTGACTAGGAAAATATGTTGTTGGTATTTTGACTGTAACTTCCTCATCCGATCTCATAATAAGGTGATCTAAGAATTGTTGGAAAGATAAAGAAGATACCTACAACTTTGGTCCTTACACTTTTCAAGATTCTAACTGTATCAGTATGAAAAACTTAAAAACTCATAACTGGTCATTATTCTCAGATTTTCACTCTTTTGGCCTTTGTGCATGTTTTGTGCATTTGTACTCATATTTTTATAAATATACATTGAATTGATCTCAAATCAATTTTTATCATATCCAAACATAAAAATATATTATTTTTCACTATATAACATATTTATCATTATTTATTATAACATATTCAAATTAACGGGGTTTTACATTCTTCCCCCCTTAAAAGAATTTTGTCCCCGAAATTCCACAATCGTATCTTTGGAATTAATAACATGAAAAAAGCACTAAGAGGGGATAATCCAGACAAGGAAACCCTCCCATATACATCTCGTACCATTAATCTCTAGATATGAATCACTAGTAATATTTATGCTTAACGATCTAAAATGTGAATGCTCCCACTTAACCCCTAACTAAACGGAACTGGTACGTCGGGCGATAAATCCAAACAAGGAACCCCTCATATATATACCATGTATTCCGAATGATTAGGAGCTAAGTGTTAATACCCCCATTTAGCCTTAAATATAAATATGACCATATAGAACAATCAAAAATCATAAACATCAATAAGCTATAACAAAATTAATTTACCCACTCGAACAGTTGCGGGTAGTCATGACACATATCCTCCCCGTGCTCCTAAGAAGCCTCCTCATCTCTTTTCTATCTCTATTTTGAACTTTAACTTAAGGTATTACTTCCTTTCTAAGCCTCTCGTCCTCTCTAGTAAGAATACAACCCGTGATCTCAACGATAGTTAAATCTATCTGAAACCTAAATTCTGGTGCATCAATCACCCTCTGCTGCTCCTCGTCGCGCAATTACTTCTAAATTATTAAAACATAGAGAACATCATGTCTACTTGACATTGATGCTAGAAGATCTAGCCCATACAAAACGCCTCCTAAATGTATAACTCTCATGAATGGGCCAATATACCTTGGGGTAAACTTTTCCCGTCTACCGAGTCACTAAATACATCGGTGGTATTTTCAATAAGACATAGTCCCCAATGTAGAACTCTAATGGTCATCGTCTCTGGTCTTCGTAACTCTTCCGACAACTATGCACTACAAGAATGCGTTCCCGAATCTCTGTTAACTTTTCTGTAGTCTGTCTTACAAGCTCCTGTCTAAGCAATAAACTTTCTTATAATTTTGTCCAATGAATAAGCAATCTATAATGTCTCCCATATTATGCCTCATACGGTGGGATGCCAATAGGCAAACTCAATCAATAAGATATGATCCTCCCAGCAATCCTGTAAATCTATAATACATGTATGCTACATGTTTTCCGACACTTGGTTTACTCTATGTATTTATCCATCCATCTGTGGGTGGACAACACTAGAATATCACAACTGGCTACTGAATAAATACTGAAAACTCCTCTAGAAGTGTCTTTTAACATCTTTGTACATTTTCCTTGTGCTTGGATGCACTGTACATCTGGTACGATGCGCCTCAACTGTCGTGAAATATAAGTCATACCCTCCGAGTCTGTATCAAAACACCTCCTAGACCTACTAGTGATGTGTCCACGTAAACGACAAATGTCGTATCACTGCTTAGAAAAGTAAGAATTGTTATTGTAGTCTGTTTGCGGTAAAAGTTGCTGTTTTCATTGCTATCGAATCTATTACAACTTTAGTCGTTACAATAAACTTGAATAAAATAAAAAGTTGATCTTTTTATAAGATCTCCCTACACAATGAAAATAAAAAGTTTATAACTTTATCAAACAAACGCAGAGATCGTTTATCGGTCTTCTGCTTACGTGGGATCTTTGCCTGTGCCGGGGTTTATCCGTGGACCACCGTCGATCAGATCTGATTGCTGAAAAATTGGGCAGAGCTTCGTTTATCCACGAAGGGATCGAGAAAACTGTAGCTCTTATCTCGGCGAAGCGAGATAATGACTCTTCTTAAGATTACCACAACGGGATAATCCTAAGGAACGGATCCGGGCGACAGATCTGAAGAATCTCTCTCTCTTGCGTTGAAGAAGTCGATCCGATCTCTCCTCCTCCTCTTTGAAATTCGTGCACCTTCAGTTTTCAATCCGGCAGGGCTTCGCCTAATCTCCAAAATTCCAGATCTCAAAAAATGAGGCCTAAGGTTTGTATTTATAGGCTTGAGGGGTTACGGAGCGGTTAAAATAATCTTAAGGCCCAAATCTGACTTAGAGACACCCTAGGGTGTCTCCACTTGATTCGAGACACCCTAGGGTGTCTCGGCTTGGGCCGAGACACCCTAGGGTGTCTCGGCCTTAGCCGAGACACCGAAGGGTGTCTCGTTGGTCCGAGACACTCCATTGAGGTGTATTCATCCACTTCCGCTGTAAATTCTTCGTCCGAACTCGGATTTGAGTGATTCGAAATGTGTTGGAAAGCTGACAAGGAGTTCTATCAGTTCCGATGGTTAGATCATCTGTTGAATGGATGAGACACGAAGGGCATTATTCCTTTTGTAAACATCGCGGGGATTCTGATTAACCCGTGCCTTCGTTAGTTCACGTAGTTCGTCGATTCACTTCAATCGTTCATCGACATCAATCGAACTCCTGTGAACCGGATAGTGACGTTCATCGTCGTTCCTTAACACTGAGCTGTTCGTGGAGACCTATAGGCAATTTTTGATGCCTACATAGTCTATCTAGCCTTAATAGTCTGAAAGGCTTCCTAGCACCTCGTGCTCAAAGCAAGTGTTATCATACTGATAATACATATCTATACACCCTTCTTCGTAAGACGTGCAAGTGGTATCACAATCTTCGAAAAGTTCTAAATGAACTTTCTCTCATACCCTACCAAAACTACGAATCTCCGTAATGGTTCTTACCGGCTCCTAATCAAGTACAGCCTCAACAATTGCTGGATCTACTTCTATGCTTTCAATGCTGATGACGTGGTCTAAAAATCTGACCTCTGATAGCCAAAACTCGTATTTACTGAACTCTGTGTATCACTTTTACCTCCAATCTCGACTGTCTGCAATGCCTGCAAATGCCAATAGAGGATGCTTCTCGTGTTCTACCTCCGATCTCGAAAAGATAAGGATGTCGTCAATAAAACGACTACGAACTGGTCCTAACATGGACAGAAAACCCGGTTCATCAAATCTATGAATACCGCAGGTGCATTGGTCATCCCAAATAGCATTCCAAGAACTCAAAAGACCCATATCGAGTCAGAAAATGTGATTTTGAAAATATCCATTTACCGAACCCACAACTGGAAATAACTAGAACGAAGATCCATTTTCGAGAAATGCTGCACTCTCCGTAGCTAGTCGAACAAGTCATAAATCCTCGATAGTGGATCTGTGATTCGGGAAGTGACCTTGTTCAACTCACGATAATTTATACATAATTACTTTCTACTGTCCTTCTTCCCCACGAAGAGGACTGGTGCTCCCATGGAAAAAAATGACTCCAGATAATGAAACTCTGAGATAAAACTCATCTAGCTGAGTCTGTAGCTCCCTCATCTCAGGGGGTGCCATATGATATGATAAGGTGCTCGGAATATCGGTACGGTGCCTGCTACAACTCGATGCAGGGAAACAACATCTCTCACTGGAGAAAATATAGGTATGTCCTGAACGACATCCTGATACTCTGAGACAACTCCGGTCTCGCTCAAAACTACACCCCGATCCTGTATCATCACCTCCTCGACGTATTCCTGAAATGACTCTGCATTCTGGTTACCCTATAAGGTTGCTACTATCTATATAATCCCAACGAATAATCACAAGCATACTGTTTTAGCAAAATAGTCAATACTGACATTGTAGGATAATAACAATTTCATACAAAAAATGACGTCGAAGTTCGACATCCACAAAACGACCAGGTAAAAGATAAACTCAAACTCATTTATACTGACAACACACCTCCTACATATACTCTCTAATAGGGACACCTCCCCTAGAGGAGTAGAAACTGATAATAGAACATCTAAGGGATGTGTAACTAACCGAAGCCTATACATGAACGCATGAGATATGAAAGAATACGAGGTTCTTGAATCAAACAAGATTCGAGCTGGATAAGAATTTACTATGAATACTCTGCTCACACTATGATCACGTGGTGCGACTACATAAACTCTGCTGGTGGCCGGTGCTTGCTGTGCTGCTGGCGGTGAAACACATGGGTCCATCTAACACTGATGAATACTCTGAATAGCACAATTCTAGCTTATAGGCCCCTAAATCCTCGAAATAACCGGTAGCACATCTATCCTCCGATGCTGGCCGTAACTGCTGTTGGCCTTCTTGTTTTGATGATGTTTAACAAATAATTTACCACTAATGTTGTTTGTCTAGTATTTGTATTTTTTTATTTATTATAGACAAACAACGTAGTTGGAGGATGGATGGATTGTACCATAACGATCATATCAAATGGAGGTTGGTGGAATAGTGGTTGAAGCTATGCAAATTCAAGTTGAAGATCCAAGTTCAAGCTTCATCCGCAAGATTACCAAGAAGAGCTTATTGAAGATCAAGATCTAGCTTAGGTAACTTAGTTTAGGTTTTATATTATGTGTGTTAAGTACCTTAAGCTCAATATCATATACACACACGTATTTGGTTTCTATGTATATATATAGTTATATATATACATGCATGGTTTTGACTTTTCATGCTTTGGACACACTTGCAAAATACATGAGTTTTCACAAATAAAAATTTAATTTGAGAAATTCTTTTTCTAACATGTTTGTTTTTATGTTTACAAACATTTCGCAAAGTTTCATCAAGTTTGGAATTGATTTGTTATGTTTAATGGAATTTACAAAATCATGTTTTTGTTCGTGCACATGTTCATGCATGTTTTACAGACAGATGAGTTTTCATAAATGGGAAGTGATATTCAAGAAATTCTTTCTTTAACATGTTTATCTACATGTTTAGAAGCTTTCCTCAAAATTTTACTATTTTTGGAGTTGATTTACTGTACCCAATTGATTTTACAAAATCGTGTATGTCAGCAGATTTTCAGAAACTGTATATCTGTGTTCAAACATTTATTTCTTCCAACTGGGAAAAGATTTTCCAGAAATTATTTCTCTAACATGTCATTCTACATGTCTAGAACCTTTCCACAAAATTCCATAATTTTTGTAGCTGATTTACTATTTTTATTTGATTTTACATAGTCAGATACGCATATTTCCAGAATACTGGAATTTGGGGTATTTTGGTCTTTTCAGCCTATAACGGCTAGTTTTTGATATTTTCGATTTTTGGGGGTTTGTGGCTGGTTTAAGAGGCTATAAAAAGCCCTCAACTTTCATTGTTTCTTATGGATGTTTAAGAGAGTTTTAAAAAGAGTTTTACAAGTTTGTTGAAGAGTTTTTAAGTTTGTTTCAAGAGTTTGTTTGTGAAGAAAATTCCACAAGAGCTTGAGGAGATCATCTATTGGAGTTTGAGCAATCAACTATTCTTCCTCCATCTCTTGTCATCTATTGAGAAGTTTTCTAAACTCTTTTCTAGCTTTATATTTATTTGTTTAATTATCATCTTATTAAAGCTAGTTTTATATTGAGTTTAGATTTGATTAATCTCATTGTTACACATACCCACTTGAGCTTATTGTATTAGCATTCATAATATATTTGGGGTTGTGAGAGATAGTAACATTGAGTTGAGTCTAATTGAGTTCTCTCCTTATTTAGAGAACAATCACTTTGTATTGAGCCTATCTTGAGAGATTCACTTTGTAATACACTTGTACACCGAGTGAGGAGTGTGTGGTGAGAGTCGGGGATCGTCCCAAGAGTAGTGGCGTCGGTTGACGTGCCTAAGGAGAGGTTGTAACCGAGCACTTGAGGGAGACACGGCTAGGTCCAACACTTAGTGGGTGTAGAGTGTGATTGTAAGAGTGTGTTGATTGTAAAGTTTTCGGTTAGCTAGAAAACCGAGTGTGAGGTGTAAACGTTGTTCGGGTGAACGTAGAAAACCCGGTTGAGTTAGTGGATTTCTCCCCGGGAGTGGGGAGCGGAGACGTAGGACGGAAGGTCCGAACTCCGTGATCATATTGCTTGTTTGAGTTTGGCTTAGCACACTTATATTTGTTCATCTTTATAGCCTTTCTCTCATTGTTTATTTCATCCACTATATCATTTGTTTATGTTACCCTTGTGTTTGCATATCCTTGCATATATCATATAGTATACCTCTTTGCTAGGATATATCACCTTGTGTATATTGCATGTTGTATTTCATACTTGCTAGGATAACTTGTTAATTAATTTTAATTAGCATATAATCGGATTAGATTAGCATAAGACCCTAATCACCCCCCCTCTAGGGTCTAACAATTGGTATCAGAGCTTGGTGCTCTTTGATTTAAGGTCTTGATGCGGCATAATTATGTACCAAAATTGTAAGTGCACAACTTATCAAGTTATAGTATAAAAAGATATCGATCCCACGAAGAAGGTGATTTTAAGAGATTATTAAACTTGGTTCTTATATTTTGTGCGTGACAATTAGGAATAGAGAATAAGTGTGATTGTATGAGTGGTTGTTTTGATTTATATGCAAGATGTAATAAATTGAATTTTAGAGGAGAGAAGGAAGAATTAAAGAATAAATGAAATCATAAGGCAAGAAATACATAGTATTTTTCATTTTCAATGACATCAAATTTGAACACTAGCTTCTCATGATCGGCATTTTAAAACACCATGCTGCTTTTTAAATCATTAAAATCATTTTGGGGCAATTTGTTATAGCAGCAATAATTTTTCACTAGCAACAAGCAAGTTCATCATAGATATAATCATTATCGGGTCGCACTCGGCAAACACTAACTAGGGCTATCGCCTAGTGTCGTGTGCATGTTGCTCTGTATGAACTTGAAGTTAGATCTCCAAAGCTTGTTGATCGCCTCCAAGTCCCCTTGATGTGGCTTCTATAAATTTTCAAACTTTGTAAGCACTATCAAAATGAAAAACTTGTAGACATAGATGAATTAAAAGCATTTAAAAAATTCTAACATAAGCTTGTTCATAATAAACATCTTTTATTATGTTTGCTCCACTTGGATTTCTCAATGTGGCACAATATAAGCAAATCAATGATTCCATAAATCGATATTTTTAGATTTGAACAAATATTTTGATATCTAAAACACCATGAGCATAAGGGAAAGCATTGAATTTAGGAGCAATACTAGAATCATAGCTAAACAAGATGCATCATTCATTCCATAATTGTAAAAATATGCAAGCAGATACAAATGTAATCAAACAAGATTAGCACAAAGATAACTTGATCTTTATCTCAAGCGATTAGACCGATAATCACATTTATTATAATTTTTATACCCTCATTATCTATTTTATATGAATAATATACCACTAATAATTGTTTTTATCTGTTAATTGCAGGTTAATGATGAATAAATCTCAAACTCCAATATCTCAACAAAAACCCCTTGATTTAATGAAGAAATGAACCCGATGAAGCCAAAGAATTCTTTCAAATAATTCAAAGCCCATGGAAAATCAAGAGAAAATGCCAAGCCCAAAAGTCCAAGCCAAAGCCCAAGACACAAGCCCAAAAGCAAAATACAGGAGAAGAGCAGGCATCGATGCCTGCATCGATGGGGGCATCGATGCCCGCATCGATGCTGTATCGATGCCCGCATCGATACCCCTATCGATGCGGGTATCGATACGCGACGTCAAGGCAGTTACAATCCAATGTGATTTTTGTTGGTTTTGGATAAGATTTGAATCCAATGGCTCTCATTCACTGAATTTATATAAAAGGGGTAGAGAGTGAGGGGTTAGAGGTGTGAAATTTTGTAAACTCCTTTTGGAGAGGAGGCTACTCTTAATTGAGAAGGCCTTCCAAAAATTGTAACTTTAGTTGCAATTAATAAATAATTTTTTCCTCTTTAAATTTGTTCTTTCTCCTTTGTGGAATGATGAGGATGGAGATGAAGAGATTTGAAGGTTTGCATTTCTTTTCTCTTTATTTCTTTTAGTAATTTCTTTATTATTGCTTATTAGTTAGATTTAAATTCATGCTGTTAGTGTAGATTTATTTTTTGTCTTTTTATTCTTTTGCACTTTAATTTGTAGAGTAGATTTATTTTTCTTGCATTAATTTCTGCATTTATTTTGTAGTTTAGATTTTATTTTCTTTGTAATTAGATTTATTTCTTGTTCATAGTTTAGATTTTCTTCTTTTTAATTTTGTAATTAGTCTTCTTTTCTTTTTTTTCTTAAAGATGTGAATTTAATTCTTGTAGGAATCTTAGAATTGTATGAAACTAGTCTAATTTCCTTTATATTGTATGAATTATTCTCTTGTACTAAAATGTTCATGTTTAGGATAATCACTAGAGAACTAATCGTTGAAGAAGAATTTGATAATCTATGCTTTCCTTAAATGGTTTGATAGGTTATGCTTATGAATTCTAGGATTATTATCATGTTGTTTGTTCTTATCATGAATAGTAATTTTAGCTTAGATGATAATTTGATAGGTTACACTTTCCTTAAATGGTTTGATAATCTATGCTTAATAAATCTAAGTTGAAATATGATAAAAGAAATAGTTTATATTTTGTAATTGAAATTGGTTAGTGGATTATATTCTAGATTTCTTACCTCTTTTGAATCTTCATCTAACTTTCTTAAATTTTCTTTTCATTTTTGGTTTATTTCTTGATTTTATTAATCATATTCTGCGCACATATGTCCAAGAGGGTTCATAACTCTAGGGCTTCAAGCTTAAATGATAGGGGTCATGTCCCTAACCAATCCGGCACCAAGAATGCTTGGGTGTCAAAATAATTTTTTTTTCTTAAACCAAAAATTTTAGTGTTTTATTTTTTTTGGTTTTGAAAAATTATACTTTAAACCTTTGAACATGAAAACAATTTTTTTATTGATTAAATTCTTTTGTTTTCATGATTATTATTTTTTTTGTTTTGATGAGAGGACTATGTTTATATAACCCTCCGGAGTTATTGGGTGTTTATTCCCAAACATTGTTTGCCGGGTGCTAAAAATGTTTATATGGGTTATTATTAGCTCAAGAGCTAGATATGGTTGCCTCTCTTGATTTTTTAAAATCAATGATGATTTGGTTTTATGTTCTTATATGATTTACTTGTGATTTATGATTTCATTGGTTGATTTGTTTTCATTTGAAAACTTTTTACATGATTTTCATGTTCCTTTTCTTTTGATTTCATAAATCTATTTTTGATCTTTATGTTTTTGTTAATGAGACACTATTTTCATATTGAGATATTTATATGTGTTCTCGTTATCTTTTTGTATGTGAGTGATACTTAGCATATTCATGTATGCTTGCTCACATGTTTGCCATGATCCTTTTATTTCATATATTCTATATGGCATTTTGATAGGGGAAGCAATCCCTATATCTTTCTATATGTTATACTCACCTATGCTTATTGATAGGGGGAGCTTTCTCTCTCTTAATTCTTTTGTCCCCTTTTTGATGTTGTCAAATGGGAAGAAATATTGTGAGTATATTCTTTCTTGTTTATATGCATGTGAATTATAAATTATATATTCTTTTCCTTCATGCATATATCTCTTTTTATAAACTGTTTGTCATCATCAAAAAGGGGGAGATTGTTGGCCTTCTTGTTTTGATGATGTTTAACAAATAATTTACTACTAATGTTGTTTGTCTAGTATTTGTATTTTTTTATTTATTATAGACAAACAACGTAGTTGGAGGATGGATGGATTGTACCATAACGATCATATCAAATGGAGGTTGGTGGAATAGTGGTTGAAGCTATGCAAATTCAAGTTGAAGATCCAAGTTCAAGCTTCATCCGCAAGATTACCAAGAAGAGCTTATTGAAGATCAAGATCTAGCTTGGGTAACTTAGTTTAGGTTTTATATTATGTGTGTTAAGTACCTTAAGCTCAATATCATATACACACACGTATTTGGTTTCTATGTGTATATATAGTTATATATATACATGCATGGTTTTGACTTTTCATGCTTTGGACATACTTGCAAAATACATGAGTTTTCACAAATGAAAATTTAATATGAGAAATTCTTTTTCTAACATGTTTGTTTTTATGTTTACAAACATTTCGCAAAGTTTCATCAAGTTTGGAATTGATTTGTTATGTTTAATGGAATTTACAAAATCATGTTTTTGTTCGTGCACATGTTCGTGCATGTTTTACAGAACAGATGAGTTTTCATAAATGGGAAGTGATATTTAAGAAATTCTTTCTTTAACATGTTTATCTACATGTTAGAAACTTCCCTCAAAATTTTACTATTTTTGGAGTTGATTTACTGTACCCAATTGATTTTACAAAATCGTGTATGTCAGCAGATTTTCAGAAACTGTATATCTGTGTTCAAATATTTATTTCTTCCAATTGGGAAAGTATTTTCCAGAAATTATTTCTCTAACATGTCATTCTACATGTATAGAATCTTTCCACAAAATTCCATAATTTTTGTAGCTGATTTACTATTTTTAATTGATTTTACATAGTCAGATACGCATATTTCCAGAATGCTGGAATTTGGGGTATTTTGGTCTTTTCAGCCTATAACGGCTAGTAACGGCTAGTTTTTGATATTTTCGATTTTTGGGGGTTTGTGGCTGGTTTAAGAGGCTATAAAAAGCCCTCAACTTTCATTATTTCTTATGGATGTTTAAGAGAGTTTTAAAAAGAGTTTTACAAGTTTGTTGAAGGGTTTTTAAGTTTGTTTCAAGAGTTTGTTTATGAAGAAAATTTCACAAGAGCTTGAGGAGATCATCTATTGGTGTTTGGACATCCAACTATTCTCCTTCTACCTCTTGATCTATTGAGAAGTTTTCTAACTCTTTTCTCTAGCAATTTTATTATTGATTTTCATATTCTTATTATTGCTAGTTTGCTATTTGAGTTAGATTTGATTTTATCTCATTGTTACACACACCCACTTGAGCTTATTGTACACGGCTAGGTCCAACACTTAGTGGGTGTAGAGTGTGATTGCAAGAGTGTGAGTTGTAGAGTTTTCGGTTAGCTAGAAAACCGAGTGTGTAGAAGAAGTTCCGGCTTCCAAACCGGATTGTGTTAGTGGATTTCTCCCCGAGAGTGGGGAGCGGAGACGTAGGACGGAAGGTCCGAACTCCGTGATCATATTGCTTGTTTGAGTGTGCTTTGGCGTTCATTCATTTTTATGTTCATATGTTATATCGCCATTGTCGTTAGCTCATTATCTATATCATCCAATATCTAGTTCATATTATTTACCATTGTGTTAGTTTATATATCCTTGCATATATATTTCATCATATAGGATATATCTTATTGTTCATATTGCTTATCCTAGCTTACATATATTGTTGTATTTCATACTTGCTAGGATAACTTGTTAATTAATTTTAATTAGCATATAATCGGATTAGATTAGCATAAGACCCTAATCACCCCCCTTTAGGGTCTAACAACTGCTACCCTAAGATTATTAACCCTGATCTCTATCATGCTAGTCTCTTGCTGGTGTACTGCGATAATTTTTCACTCTATGTCCGATCTTGTTATAATTGTATCATGTGTCCCGAATCATGCGCTGCTGCGACGCTATCAAATCATGTTGTGCTATCTTCTTATAATATCTTTGTTGCTGATGGTAAAAATCCTTACCCCACTGCTGGGGTCCTCTAGATCCCATAATAGGCCTCTTGTCCTTGTCATTGCCATCATGCTAGTCTTGATTTCGTAATTAACTATAGGTATTTCTCACTGTTTTAAGCAAACTAGCTCTAACTGCTTATCGAAGAAGTAAACAAAATTTTCCCAAATAAGTGATATTCACTGTCCCGACGAAAATCTAAAATCGTAGCTATCCTTTGCTGCTATTCTCCGGTGATATCCTCTGTGCTGAATATATTTAACCTCTGGTTTGGTACCGAGTCAACGTTAAGAAATTTTCACATATATCTTTTTATTTATAAGCTACATATGAATCTAGTGTGCCCTGCACTATAGTGTTCTCAGTGTCTGATATCCTTCCTATTCTTTCAGAGCCAAATCTCGTGCTATGCGGTTCTATCAACAACTAGTTGTGGTGATGATGAAATCATTGGTATTACCTCTTCATTAGGCATGACTGGTACAATTAGTGGTGGAACTCCAGAAAATGTAATGTGGCTTGCTATTCCCTCCTCGAGTGTTGCTAGTCTCTGTTTCTGCAAACGGTACCATAAAGTCGATCAAATACTGTGGATCCTGTTGCAGCTCGGACTCTGCTTGCTCAGCTCTCCGGATGCGAGTTTTATTTCGACCACATCCTCGTCCCAACATTTATAATATCGAGAGGAGAGTTTATGATCACAGTAAGTGAGATCACAAACATATATATATATATATATATATATATATATAATATTATATATAGGGAAAAGTGAATCTAAGGTGACACCCTAGCTCCCCCTAAGGATGCGGCTAGGAATCATATCATTTCTTTTTTTTTTTACGAATCCCTCTGTTGAACTTGATCTACACGTTCTTAAACGCCAAACACACTAATTTTAGGTGAACCCGTTGTGTTTTGACTATTCGTTGAGCCATGTAAAAAGTTCTATTCATTCGAACGTTTAAAATTGCGGCGAGTGGATAAAGGGTCAAAACAGCGACGAGTTCACCCCAAAAATTAGTGTGTTTGGTTTAAAGAATGTGTAAATTAAGTTCAACGGAGCGGATCATAAAAAAAAATTAGGAAATGATGTGATTTTAGGCCGCGTCCTTAGGTGGGAGCCTAGGGTGTCACCTTAGATTCACTTTTCCTATATATATATCTATATATATATATATATATATATATATATATATATATATATATATATAACGTATCACAACACGTGTTCATAACATATAGTATTCATGCAAATATTTTAAATCAACATAAAACAATTGTCATAATTTTTTTTTTTTTGAAATTTTAAGATATACACACATATCGTCCTCACTCATTCTAGGAATTCCTAACGGAATCTATACATGAATCCTAGGAAACTCTATCCTAGCTCCACAATTTGACACAGGAATGATCCTAAGGATGTTGAACTAGAGCTTTAATACCAACTGTGACATCCCAAGGTTCACACAAGGCTACAGTCTAAGGTGAAACCCTGATTGTCAAACCTGCCAAGCACCAAACACCATGCTACGACATATTTCACCGTCACAATCACTATCTTTCTAGTGAAAACAATAAATAGATGATGGTACAGACAGGCAAAAAAGAAATAGAACAATATCGAATGTACACAGAAGAAGCATATGAAATATCAATAATGAGCCCAACTAGGATGAAATAAATATATCTCTGAATCTGAACCGAATTTTAAATATAATGAGTCAAATAACCCCTAGAATAAGATCCAGATCCAGATCGATGAGTTGTTGTCTTAGGGCTTCATTCGACAGAGTCATTCTCTGTGGAGAGCACCGATCCTCTTTGTGAAGAAGAAGGACGAGAGTATGCGATTATGTATAGATTATCGTGAGTTGAACAATGTCACTATCCGTAATAGGTACCCATTACCGCGGATCGATGACTTGTTCGACCAGTTATAGGGAGCGTAGTGTTTCTCAAAGATAGATCTTTATTCCGGTTATCATCAGTTACGAGTTTGGGAGATGGATATTCCCAAGACCGCTTTCTTGACTCGATATGGGTCTTTCGAGTTTCTTGTCATACCATTTGGGCTAACCAATGCACCCGCAATATTTATGGATTTGATGAATCGGGTTTTTATCCTTATTTAAACTAGTTTATGATAGTCTTCATCGATGATATTCTTATCTACTCGATGTCGGAGACAGAGCACGAGCAGCATTTGGGGTTAGCATTGTAGATATTGAGAGAGCACCAGTTGTATGCTAAGTTTAGCAAGTGTGAATTCTGGTTATCAGATGTCAGATTCTTAGGCCATGTTATTAGCTGGGAGGGCATTGTAGTGGATCCGGCTAAGGTAGAAGCCGTACTTGATTGGGAACCACCTAAGATAGTTACCGAGATTCGTAGTTTTTCTGGCCTGGCAGGCTAATACAGAAAATTCATTCAGGACTTCTCGAGGATTTTCACACCACTTACACGCCTTACTAAGAAGGGTGTACAGTTCATTTAGAGCATAAAGTGCCAGAAGGCATTTGAGATATTAAAGACTAAGTTGACTTCAGCACCAGTTTTGGTTATTCCCAGCAGTGATAAGACTTTTGTTGTCTACACTGATGCATCCTTATCGGTTCTTAGCGGTGTATTGATGCAGACCCAAGAGTTGTAGCCTATATTTCGAGGCAGCTGAGGACTCATGAGCAGAATTATCCCATGCACGATTTGGAGCTAGCAGCAGTGGTCTTTTCACTGAAGGTGTGGAGAGATTATTTGTATGGAGTGCATTTTGAGTTATTCACAGATCACCAGAGTTTAAAGTATCTTTTCTCACAGAAAGAACTCAATCAGAGACAACGACAATGGGTAGAATTTATTAAGGATTATGAATTTGCTATTCAGTATCATCCGGGAAAGGCGAAGGTGGTAGTAGACGCGTTGAGCAGGAAACGTCGTCATGGACTAGCAGCTTTGAGGTGTTCACTACATTGGGATCTTTATACCCTCAGCCATTTTGATTTTAGGCCAGAGATTGACGGGAGCCGTGTGTTCTTTGGAGCGTTATCTGTACAACCATCTTAGAGAGATAGAGTAGTCGGAGCTCAGTTAGAGGATTCTTGGATTCAAACCCGCAAGGGGGAGATCTCCAAAGAACCCAAGGATGATTGGACTATTGGAGTAGATGGAGGCCTTGGGATGAAGGGCAAGATCGTTATGCCGAACAATCTACAGCTGAAGAGGGAACTTTTTGACGAAGCTCATCACAGCAGATATACAGTGCACCCAGGCACGACGAAAATGTACAAGGATCTGAAGAGGCATTTTTGGTAGAGTGGTATGCGCAAAGAGATTGCAGATTATGTGGCTATGTGTTATACCTGCCAACAAGTTAAGGCAGAACATCAGAGACCTGCAGGAACCCTACAGCCTTTACCCATGTTATACCTGCCAACAAGTTAAGGCAGAACATCAGAGACCTGCAGGAACCCTACAGCCTTTACCCATTCGCGAGTGGAAGTGAGCAGATATTTATATGGATTTCATAGTAGGGTTGCCCAAGTGAAGGAAAGGAAATGATTCTATTTGGGTTATAGTGGACAGATTGACTAAGTCCGCACATTTCTTTCCTGTGAGGACGACTCATACAACAGATATGTATGCGATGATTTTCATTCGGGAGATTGTTAGATTGCATGGAGTTCTGGAGACGATTGTAAAAGATCGGGGCTTAGTCTTCACATCTCATTTTTGGAGGAGTTTTCAGGATGCTTTTGGCAGTCAGTTGTCATTTAGCAGTATTTTCCACCCCTAGACAGATGGACAGATCGAGAGGGTGAATCAGATTTTAGAGGACATGTTGAGAGCGTGCATTATAGATTTTCAGGTTAGCTGGGAGGATCACATCCCACTGACCGAATTTGCATATAATAACAGTTATCAAGCTACTATCGAGATGGCACCGTATGAAGCTTTGTACAGGAGACCTTGCAGATCGCCTATATGTTGGGTAGAGCCAGAGGATAGTCTATTAATTCGAGAGCGCATTCTTGCAACACAGAGTCGGAAGAAGAGCTATGCAGATCAGCGGAGACGACCTTTAGAGTTCCAGGTCGGAGACTCAGTCATGTTAAAAGTATCACCGATGAAGGGCGTTTAGCGATTCGGTAGACGGGGGAAGCTTGCCCCGAGATATGTGGGTCCTTTCAGGATCATCGAGCGCATTGGATCTGTTTGTTACAGATTAGATATTCCAGCATCGATGTCAAGTGTACACGATGTCTTTCATGTCTCGATGCTTAAGAAGTATATGCGAGATGATGAACAACAGAGAGTGATTGACTAACCAGAGATTGAGATTCAGGATGATTTGACTACCGTAGAGGTACTGATATGCATACTTGCTAGAGAGAATAAAAAGCTTAGAAATAAAGTCATTCCATTAGTGAAGGTGCAGTGGAACCGGCAAGGAGCCGAAGAGATTTCTTGGGAGCGTGAGGAGGATGTTCATCGCGACTACTCGCACCTGTTTGAATAGGTATGATGTTAATATGCTTATATGACTTGATAGTTGTCATTATCTATGATTTTTTAGTCACATTTATATTTATCTTTAACACGAGAATGGGGATATTTTTACCTGATCCTTAATCAATTGAAGTATATGGTATATACATGAGGGTTTCCTTGTATGGATTATTTCGCTCGACGTACCAATTTTGTTTAGTTAAGGTAAGAATGTTTGCATTCTAGGTTGTTAACTTTAAATATCATTGTGCTAATGCTATGTGATGTGTGCAGAAGGAATTCTTAATATGAATTACACTTTCTTAATGTGTTTTCCCAGTTTTTGAGTTTTGAGATGCGACTGCGGAATTTCGAGGATGAAATCCTCTTAAGGGGGGTAAATGTAAAACCCTGATAATTTATGAATAATATAATTAATGTGTGATAAATTATGATATGTGGATATTTAGTATGATAAATATCATTTAATGGTATATGAGTATAATACCATGTGTTTATATATATATATATATATATATGAGTTTTTCACATTTTTCTCAGTTTTCCAAAGAACCCTAACAGCCACCAAAATCTCCCAAACCCTAGTTTGATTTCTTGGAGAACATTGGAGGCTTTCAAGTTGGGTTTTTGTTGATTCTTAGCTTTTGGAGTGGAGATCTCCTTCGACGTTGCTTTTAACATGTTTTCCTACAACCTCATACGAGTATCATCTCTGCTAATCCCCTCCTAGTTTTCAAAATATTTTTTTAGAGTTTTAAACATGTTTTGTAGAGGCTTAATGACTAGTTTATGAATAAAGTCAACTTTTTTTGTATTATATGTAAAGAGACTAGGCCTTTCTATGCTAAAAAGGTTGAGAACGATTTTTTACAGAACTATTTAAGACCTGAAGATGATTTTAAAACATGGTTAATCTAAAGAAAGGAGTTTGATTTGTTGTTTTGAACTTTTATGCATGTTTTAGGGTTTTAAATACAAATCTAATGCATAAAATCATGTTTATAGTTGTTGAGTTGTTTCCAGATGTTCATATCTGCTGTGACATGTTTATATACAAGTTTCATGAAGATTTAATCATGTTTGAATCACAAAAACATGACGTGAACATGACATACACGAAATAATTGAGAATCTGGAATTAGGGTTCACGATCGACCGTCACGGTCGACTGCGTGCAGGACAGAGACCTGGGTAGTCTCTGGAGCCCGTCGCGGTTGACCGCTATGGTCGACCGCTAGTCTGTTTGGCTGTGCATGTTTATATATTTTGGTTTTGGTTTGTCGAGCAGATTTCTCGACCTTATGATGATAGACTATGATATTAGTGATTTTTAAACACCTGGGAAGATGGTGAACTTCAGATGTGGTCACGCACACTGAGATTTTGTGCATGTATGCTAGATTGTGTTAGATTGACACACTTTCGACATGAGTTAATTTTATAAACACATATGAATAATGTTATTCTATACATATCCGGAAATAAGGAGATGAAACCTATTTACCGCAGAACGATTGAGTAAGAGTATTACAAAAGTATCGTCATTACACGTATCCGGAATAGGGAGATAATAAAACATATTGCCGTAGAGCGATTGAGTAAGAGCATTACGAGAGTATCGCTATACCATAAGATGATGCACACATAGATAATTAATCAGTTGTAAGCTTTACTTTCATGATAGATTGCCCGCGAGTAGGGTATTTCCTTTGAGATTGTGATACAACCGTTATGAACGGCAGATATTTTTGTTTTAGCAATTGTTGATATCCTCTTATGTTAGAGCAGATCACCCAGACGTAGTTTGAGATAAGATGATTATTCTTTATGTTGGAGATTGGGGTTTTTATCATTGGTAAATTTGTTTCTCATTCATAGAGAGTTATATAAATGATTTGATATATGTATGTACTGACTCTATTTTCTATATACTCCTACCCCTTCCCCTGGGGAGAGGTAGTGATGATCTCGTTAGCGCTTTGACGCTCGTTGTTTCCCCTCTTTCAGGCAGTGAGTCCGACGCATGGAGAGTCGCAGGTTGATGAGACATCTTAGTTATCTATTTAGTTATTTATTATATTTTGTAGTTATTGCAGAACTCCACATGTAGTTGATTATTTTTAGACTCTACATTGGTATTTTATTTCATAGAGTTGAGAGCTATTGTGAGACTTGGTTTATTTGACTCATTGTATTTGAGATTCAGTTCAGACTTAGTAAAATATCTACTTCATTCCAGTTGGGCTCATTATTAATATTTCTTATGCTTTATTTTGATTATTTACCTGTCTGTACCTTCATCTATTTATTGTTTCCACTAGAGAGATAGTGATTGTGATGGTGAAACATATCGTAGCATGGAGTTGGTGCTTCGTAGGTTTGACAATCCGGGTTTTACCTTGGACTGCAGCATTGTATGAACCCTGGGGCATCACACAAGTCCAGGAGTATCTTAATAAGAAATTTATCATGCTTAGTACTTCACCTTAGGGAGCACCGGTGGTGTTAGTGCCAATGTCGGACGACAGCCGAAGGATGTGTATTAACTACAGGGAGTTGAATCGGGTTACTATTAAAAATAAATACTCAATTCTCAGGATTTATGACCTTTTCGATCAGCTCGGGGAAGCTTGGTTATTTCCTAAGCTAGACCTCGAGTCAGGCTATCATCAGTTGAAGGTGAGGAAGGAAGACATACCTAAGATAGCATTCCGCACACGATACGGGCATTATGAGTTCCTAGTGATGTCGTTCGGAGTAAATAACGCTCTATCTACATTTATGAGCTCGATGAACAAGGTGTTTTCCCAGTATCTCGACCAGTTTGTGGTGGTGTTCAAATGACATTCTTGTATACTCTAAGACCAAGGAAGATCATACAAAGTATTTATGGATGGTGTTGGAAATCTTGCGGAAGGTTGATGTGGTGTTGAGATTAGATCCGCCTACATTTATGACAGAAGTATGAAGTTTATTAGGGATAGCTGGATCCTACAGGAAATTTATAAAGGATTTCATTTAGATTGTAGGACCACTTCCTAGGCTGACTCGAAAGGAGGTCAAGTTTGTGTGGACTCAGGACTATCAAGAAGCAATTGAGGGGTTGAATAAGAAGTTGATGACATCACCAGTTTTGACAATCCCGGATGAGTAAGGAGGATTTGTAGTGCACATAGATGCTTCTGGTTTTGGTTTAGGTTATGTTCTGATGCAACATGGGAAGGTAGTAGCTACCTGATTCATGATCTGGAATTAGCGACGGTTATATTTGAATTGAAGCTATGAAAGCACTACCTTTTAGGAAAAAGAGTGAAGGTGTACATAGATCATAAAATTTTAAAGTATATCTTCACTCAGAAGGAGATCAACATGAGACAATGGAGATGGTTAGAGCTTATGGCGTATTACGATCTTGATTTACAATATCACCCAGGACGAGTTAATATAGTACCAGATCATTTAAACTGGAAGCCTATGGCGGTGAGACATACCAGACAACGGGAGTTGCTAGCTGAGTTCTGGAGGATGAACATTGAGATTATATTGTCTGGAGCAGAGAGACAGTTGATGATTTTCATTTACAGTCAACTCTGGTAGATCGGATCAAGGCTACCCAGTTTCAGGATGCTCGGTACCAAAAATTTAAGAAACAAGTGGAGTCTGGGAGAGAACTGATCTAAATATACATGAGGATGGATCCTTATGATTCCGTTGTAGGTTGTGTGTGCCTAAGAGCGATGTTAGAAGAGAGTTGTTTGAGGAGGTGTATAGTTTAGTGCTTTCTATTCATCCAGGAGGCAAAAATATGTATCGAGACTTGAGAGAGCATTAATGATGGCCAGGAATAAAGATGGAGATAGCACGAGTAGAAGTGGGAAGTGAGAAGACTTAGCAATTGAGGATAGCTAGGTTATTGCAGCCCCTTCCTATTCCCGAGTGGAAGTGGGAGCATGTTACAATAGACTTTGCCACAGCTCTGCCGAGGAGCCAGAAGGGAAATAACATCGTATGGGTAGTAGTAGACCGAATCACTAAGTCGGCTTGCTTCATACCATTTCGAGTTGGACGGATGACGGAGAGTTTAGTGGAGCTGTACATGAGAGAGATAGTACGCTTGCATGGGGTACCGATTAGCATTATTTTTTATAGAGACACCCGATTTTATCACACTTTTGGAGGAGCTTGTAGAAGTATCTTGGAACTAGACTGAGTTATGGTACGGCTTAGCTCCCTCAGATAGATGGACAATCAGAGAGGACTATACAAATTCTGGAGGAGATGTTGTGGGCATGCATGCTGGATTTTAAGGGATCTTTGGAAGACCACTTACACTTGGTGGAGTTTTATTATAATAACAGTTATTAGGCCAGCATCCAAATAGCACCTTATGAGGCATTATATGGAAGAAAATGTAGATCTCCTACCTGTTGAGATGACTTGGGAGAGCGGCATCTACTAGGTCTTGAGATGATAGTGCAGACATTAGATAAGATAAAGATAATACGGGAGCGCTTTAGGTGAGCTCAGGATAGACAGAAGAGCTGGACTGATGCTAAGAGGAGACCTCTACAGTTTCAGGTTAGAGAGCATATTTTCTTGAGGATATCCCCAACCATAGGAGTGATCAGATTTGGTAGCCGCGAAAAGCTTAGTCCACGTTTCATAGATCCTTTTGAGATATTAGAGAGAGTAGGAGAGAAGGCTTACCGGCTAGCTTTACCTCCATAGTTGGAGGGAGTGTATGATGTGTTCCACGTATCACAGCTTTGATGATATGTGCAAGATGAAACCCACGTCCTAGACATTATAGAGCTTAAGATTGGGATGAACTTATCATAAGAGGAGCGACCAATGAAGATTTTGGATAGACAGGAGAAGGTCCTTAAGAATAGAACTATCTCGTTTGTCTTAGTATCTTGGGGACATCACGAACCTGGTGAGGCAACATGGGAGTGGGAGGACAACATTTGTCAACGATATACAAATCTCTTTGCTACAAGTGACTTTTAGTAAATTTCGAGGACGAATTTTCTTTTCTTAGGTGGGTAGGATGTAATAATCAATATTTTTTTATGCAAGGTCTTATATAGGAAGCCCACGTGAAATAGAATTGAAAAAAAATAAAAAAATAAAAAAAATAAAACAAACAATGCAAATTTCGTAAGGCCCATTACTAAACTAGCAAGCCCAATTTGTGCACTTCACCTTCTGCAGGGGATGGTTACGATTTCTTGTGAGATTGGTGAATCGTTATGTTTTCTAGAAATTTTGCCCAACAAATCTTCGTGAATTCATCGTCCCACATCCAATCATGAGATCCCTATAGTTTTTGTTACAACTATTTTTTTCCCCTAATTAAACTTAGTTTTAGGGATTCTAAAAAAATCTTAACCTTTCCTTATATATATCTTCTCACCTCTTCGTTCCTCGAACCCGCAGAGGCAAAAAAATGAAAAAAAAGAAGGAAAACCCAACAGAGAACAAGAGAAGGAGAGGGAGTAGATTTAGATTTTCTTTTGGATTTGAGGTTCATAGTCTTTTCTGACAAATTGACAAGCATTTTTTTCCTTAATTATTATTATTATTATTATTATTATTATTATTATTGATTTTCCTTCGTACAAGCATTTTTTTCCTTTCACTCGTTATTTTTTTCATGATCTTAATATTTTGTTTGTTATTAGTACTATTACTTTCATGTAAGATTTTTTTCTTTTATTATAAAATCTTGATTAATTTGATTGATTTGATTAATATGATATGTGATTATTCACTGTACATATGTCTTGATGAAATATATTGATGTGAATGATCTAGATTAGATCTATTAGCGTTATTTGATCTTTTATTTACATAAACAAATCCATGCTTACTTTGATTGATATGGCGTACAGTTATTGCAATCATAATTTGTTATTTATTTAGTTTGATAATGGAATCTATGTGAGTAGATAGTTGTAAATTTCTCAATTGTTATATCATTAATTTACTTATTTTATACATATTTTTCATTGCCTTGTCGCAATAGCAAAGAAGTTCACTGCTAAAAAACTAGGCATCCTAGACAGAAAAATCCGTCTAGGATACACAGAATTCCGTCTAGGATGTGTATCCTAGACGGAATTCCATCTAGAATACCCGTCTAGTTTATTTCCGTCTAGGATGTAGTATTCTAGACGAAAATTTCGTCTAGAATACATCCTAGACGGAATTCAAAACCGTCTAGAATACATTCTAGACGGATTATTCTAGACGGAATTTCCGTCTAGAATAATACATTCTAGACGGAAAAGAATTCCGTCTAGAATGAGTATTCTAGACGGAAATTTCCGTCTAGAATACTCATTCTAGATGAAAATTGATTTTTTTTAAAGGTATTCTAGACGGAATTTGAGCATCCTAGACGGAATTTTCGTCTAGGATACTATGCTACAGTAAGTTTTTTTTTCAGAATCTACGTTGAATCCATGTACACAATATTAAACAACAAAAAATTATATTGATATCCAACACAATTTAATTATATTCCAATATCAAATCAAATTATATTCAAATAATACATTCATCAAAATACTAGAAAAAATTGTTTACAAACTCATCATCATCACCACTCTTCTTATTAAGCCCAAGCCTAATCTTCCTTGTCTCTTCCTCTTCAACGTCTTCCTCGCCTTTGTCAGAATGATCGCATGTATCTTCCTTGCATGTGAATTAATGCCTTCGGGAACTACAGAAGGCAATGTGCTCCATAACAACGAACAAAATGCCAATCTGCGAAAATGATCTGAGATGAAGCATATACCTCATTTGTAACAATGTCCCACAGGCCATCACTTGCAAGAATGAGAAATTCCTGCGAGCCATCAATGATCTCCTCCTGTAGTACAAGATGAATAGGAATAAGAAAAATACTAGTGTTTAAAGAAATTAATTTCCAAATTAAGCTTGATAGTATAACACACCAATTTTGTCACGTTAGTCCAAAACCTAAGCGTGGAATATATGCCTTAATTCTTCTAAATCAAATACCCTATGTAGCTGTAATAAGAAACAACGAATTGATTATATTATCACATAAATAACAAATACAAGTCGTATAAAATAGTTTAAATCAGGGGTAAAACTTTGGGGGCAAGAAACAAGGAAAGTCACTCCATACAAGAAGAATTAAATAAAAAGTAAAGCACCATAACAAATCAACAACTTTATAATAACATAGGTAGCTTAGATTACAAATGCTTCGTAAACAGCTGGCAATGCCAGAAAAAAAAAATCTTTGCTAAATTGTACTTCAGGGAATCAGATACACAAGTCATTTTAAGTATTACATGAAATTAACCTGTAATTCATGATTAATAAATTGGGTTTTAGATAATAATCCAGAGAAGGAAGGAAGGCAATCAAGGCATGCACACATATTTGATATTCCCTTTAGCGGATAGCTGTATATTCACCCTGCAGTGGTTAAGTAAAATATCAATGGTTTTGCTTCTTGGCTTCATAAGCTTAAATTGTTATTGATAGATATACAAAATTCTGAGGGATTTCCCTTATTTTCTATAATTTCCTTGGAAGGAACTTTGCACCAAAATAGCAGAAAACCATACAAATTATCAGGCAAGTAGACCAAATAATGTGAAAGTTGGATGCTCTTGATATGAGCATGCATTCTGGTGAGAAGAGACCAAAGAAAAGAATGAATTATCATGTCACAATTATCAAAGATAAGAGCCGAACCTGAATTTCTGGATCAGCAACAACATACTGCTTTAATAATATATCGCCAAATTCACGGGAAACAGCAAGAACACCACCAACACGCCATGTTCCTGCCAAACTCACAGTCAGTAACAAAAATTAAGAATAAAAAAATCTAAACATGAAAGGAAAAAATCATGCAGAAAGGGACATTAATTACCTGCCCACGTCACAAAACCCCCAGCATCCTCAATTCTTTGGCGCTCATCAGTTTGATCAGGCTTGTGATCTCTCGAAACAGCTATAGCTGGAAAGACGAGGCATGCTCCTCAATGAGCCTTCTTATCTCATTGATGAAACTGGATCAATTTCCTAGAGCTAACATTACTCACTTTGTTATTGGATAAATGACAATCTTATAAAACTAATAATCGAATTTATGGTTTAAGTGAACATTCATCACAGTAAATAAACACATTCAATAAGCAACCCCCCTCACCCCAAAGGCTTGCCATCTCGGATCCTTGCATAAAAAAATCAAAAGGCAACAAGCACAAAGATCGATTGACAAAGAGACATACAAGAAAGGATCAATATTCTTCTTTTACTAACAAGAGACCATAATTTCCATTTGTTCCCTGTTTCAAAGTACCAAACCCCTCCTTTCTTAAAACATTAAAGAGAACATTTTCATTATAAACCTAAAGATCAAAAACATAGAACCAGAACAATTACCATAACCCAAACACACATTTCCATAGCGATCAAAAACAAAAATAGTAACCAAACCCTAGCATGGACCAAATAGAGCAGTTTCGGCTATTAATGAAATGCACATTATATACCCTCTAGAGCTACCCCCAATTTATAAAAAAAAATTCGAATTTTTTGGCACAGACTGCACTTTGTCCCTTAAATCACCCTGAGAACATGTACGGAGAAATGTAAACTAGTATTGCCCGCAAAACCCATTCGACTCAAAATTCGAAAAGCATTAACCAAATAACTTGTAGGACAAACCCTTCATAAACCCCTTCAATCCAAGTCTTTGGTTTAGCCACTAAGCCCATGTACAGAACTCTTTTCATTTCTCTCAGAGGACTTATTCGGACGATAACCTGCTTCTTTTTTTTATTTATGACAGATAATATAAACATGGATGGATATTAATTTCTACTGACAGTACTAAGAGCATAAAATATGGAAATTGCGACAGCTGAAAAAAGTTACAAACAAGTGAAAGAATTATCAAACTCAAAAAGAAATTGTGGTCATCACCAGTTGCAGCTACATAGGAGTAGCTAAAATATTAAGTTGACAAATATGAAACACAAAACACTAGGTAATTCCACATAGTTAACTCATAATTACTTCGAATAACAATTACCATCTTCCATGGATTCCTGCCTTATAGTAGAGCATAGTAAAATTGCAAATTTCTAGCATAAAGAATCAGCAAGCAAAAAATTAACGGATTGAAGATTACCTGTAACTTTGTTAGACGAGACTTTACATTGTTTATAAATACATCATGACCTTGCAGTACATCTTCACAACTAAAATCCCCATATGCTTTTATCTCTTTTGTGGTCATAGGAGTTTCTCCCGTCTGTTGTATGCTAAATGTCAGTTCACTGAACAATAATCTAAAGATGAAAGCAAAAAATAGTTTCTTCCCCTCTTTTCCAGTACTAACGGATATATAAGTTCAAAATGAGATAAACTCTGAATCTGAAAATGCGACATAAAATTAATTGCCCTGGTAAAAGGTAAAGATGGTTTTTGATCTTCTCAGTGTTTTTGCATAATCAATTAAGCCAGTTTGGACCATGAAGAATTTTTGTATAATGGAATATTTGGCTTGACAGTAAATCTTAGACATATCGTATTTGAATTAATAATCTCACTTTCACGAATAATTTAAATTATAAATTCAATAAATCTGTTTTTGACTTATTTATCAGACATATGTATAATGTGTAATAATAGCATCAAAGGAATCAAGGGCTGGAATTGATTTCGTGTAGCTTACTATTCAGTTAACTTAGAACAGAAGTTATGGGTTAAGACCATCATACTTAACAAGCTTTATTGAGATTAAAAGTTCCCTAAATATATTGATCCAATAAATGTTTGCATAGACGACTGTTGTAATCCAATATGACACGAGGTACCTCGCATGCAAACTGCCTAAATGCAGACACAAAGTCAAAGGATAATATGTCAATTTCTTGATACATGTGCGTGCCAATCATATAAATACATGCATTTGGTCATCATTTATAAATCATAGAACCTAATTAACTTTAGTCAAAATATACGAAAACAATTTGTAGTTTTAAAAAGAGGGCACAACATATTCATCTTATATGATTGGCTCGGATCTTGCAGGGAACTGAATCCTGAAACTGCAGGAACTTCTCCACGGCCACCATCTCCGACGATGTCTTCGGAAAGCTGAATTGATGAGTCAGCCCTCCGTTTCTCACCTCCCCACCATTCTATATACATACATACACATTCCGCAATTAATAAAGAGCATTAATTACAGGTTGAGATTCACAATCTGATCTAACCAGATACAAATCAGCACATACAAAATCCCAAAATCCAAATTCGACATACCTGAGTCTCGGTCGGGCCCTCCCTAGGCCTCTTGAGACCAGGAGGAGGAGAGGAGAAGTTACTGTTGCCCGGCAGCAAGGCGGACTCCTCCCACGGGGAGGCTAAAGGATGACGGGACGGCGATGTCGAAGGAGGATGACGACGAAACGTCGAGGAGGACGACGGGACGGCGAGGAGCTGAGGGGCTTAGGGGTAGGCGACGACGGGACGATGATGTCGGAGGAGGACGTCGAGGAGCTGAGGGGGAGGCGACGACGAAAGGTCGAGGAGGACGACGGGAGGGTGCGGGATCGAGGGGGACGACGGGAGGGCGGCGGTTCTGGCCTTCGAACAGAGGAGAAAAATGGGAGGGCGGCGGTTCTGGCCTTCGAACAGAGGAGAAGAATGGGAGGGTGCGGAGGATTTGGGAAATTAAGGTTTGAGGCGGGAGAATTTAGGGATGAGGCGGGAGAATGGGGGGTTAAGGCGGCAATTATAGGCGCCAGAATTTTTGGGATGTGATTTTTTAAATAGAAACTGATCTGAGTATCCTAGACAGAAATTTCCGTCTGGGATACAACCTAGACGGAAATTTTCGTCTAGGATGCTTAGTTAATCTAAAAAAAATTAAATAAATAAATCCGTCTCCAATACTATTCTAGACGGAATATTCTAGACGGAAAATTTCCGTCTAGGATATTACATCCTAGACGGAAATTTTTCCATCTAGGATATTCCGTCTAGGAAATTCAAATTTCTACTAGTGGTTGTAGTTGTCAGCATCTTTAGATGATAACCTGTAGGTTCAGTGTTCGAATCCCGTAGCTGAAAATAAATATATATATGTATATTTGGCCTGAGCTTTTGTGGGCCTTAACTTTTTACTAGAGTTGCAAATTTATTAAAAGGATGTGATGTTTTGCCAACAGAACTAGTTTTGGTTCAGGGTTAGGATTAGTGTTTTTTAGGGTTAAGTGATTATTTTTCAAATTCTCTCTTTCTGTCTCTACAGCTTTCTATTATTTGCAGAGCGGAAAGAGTTGGTTTTTCCTAGCAAATCTATTTCTCATAAAAGGGCGAATCTGAGCTCTCATCTTTTCAGATTTATTTATTTCTCTCAAATGGAAATTATGTATGGTGATGAAATTTTGGTTAATCATCTGATAATGGTTGATTATATAGTGATAATGGTTGATTTTATAGTGACACTAAATAGGTCCGACTGTGCATGAAGATGACTTCCGTGAAAAATATGATTTTCAAGCATGCTTTCCATAGCATGACTATGCCCCTCGATATCGATATCCTGATATGAGGTTTCTCTTGGCAATTACTATTATAGCATTGATTAGATAATGCATCTATCTTATTAAGACATATTCTGGATTATGTTTATGTTATATTGTTTTACGCCAGTCGTTCCACGGTAACTATGTAGTTAGTGAACAACATTTCATGCACAATCATTTAAAAAAAAAGTGCGTTTAAAATGGGGAATAGGACAAAGAATATAATATGTATATAAGCGGGCTCATGTGCATTCCTGATATCCTGAATTATATATACATATAAAGGCTAAGAGCCAATATTTGACTTGAAGCCGCGTTCCCGGGATAGTTTACAGGAAACCGATTTATATACATGATATTATTCTCCTCTAATTCAAATAACATGTAAAATAAGAATAATGTGCTCATGTGTTTTGTAATAGATTTATTCGCCATATCCATAAGTAGTGTTTATTTTAGTCACATTTAATTTAGATTTTTATCTTTCCTTTATACCTATTACATACAGTTACACATGCACAATTCCTTCATTTTATATGCTTGTTGGGAGTTTCCTGACTCCCTGGGGTTTGCGCACATCAGACTCGCGAACTGTTCTTTCTTCGTAGGATTGAGAGTATTTCTAGGAGCAGGCATAGAGGCAGTGGTCACTGTTTATTCTATCAGTTCTCTAGTTTAGTTGATTTAGGTAGTTATTTGGTTCAGACTTTCCCTTGAGTTACATGCGACTTTTTTTTACCATGATGTGAATTTTTCTCTACTCTTTTCCATCGTGGATAGTTGTGAACTATATTTGGACTCCGTCTTTTGGAGATTTCTTCATCTATATATTTCTTTTATTATCTTGGTTACTTTCTCTATGGTATAGTTTTAGCTTTATTTTGATATACAGGATGATCTAGAGGTGTGAATATGGCCGAATGGTTACATTACTGGCCGAGTCACATTCCAAAACTATTACGTTTGGAACTGGGGCGTGATAAGGTTTTTACTGGTCAGAGCTAGGTTTAGGAATTACTATCTCATCATGTATACATGTAAAAACTAAGGTTAGGCCAAGAACAGAGCATGTATAGAATAGGATCTCTACTTTTCAAGAAGACAATCTTTTAACTCCCAATACCTTGATTCTCAAGTCTTAATCTTGACCAATCTCATTTTAGGTGATCACTATAGCCCCAAAACATCGACCCCCTACTCTAGTTATCCCTGAGGGACACCAAGTCGATCAGGCTGATCTTGTAGAAGCGATTAGAGAACTGGTAGCTCATAATCGCCAGAGGGATGGGTAGCGGCAGCTTATAAGGCTGGGTAATGTGTCTGATTTTTAGAAGCTTAACCCGCAACACTTTGCTAGGACTGAAGGTGAATATGAAGTGGAGATGTGGTTACAGACCATGGACTGTCTATTGAGGGTAGCAAAGATTAACAGATGAAGACCGAGTTGATATTGTATAGTTGCAGCTAATTAATGTAGCCAGAACTTGGTGGGACACGGAGGAGGGAGAAGGTGCCTAAGCCAGTTTCATGGGAGACATTCCGGGAGAGTTTCCTAGAGGCATTTTTCCCGAAGATAGCTCGTCTTGAGATGCATAGGCAGTTTGTTATGCTAAGATAGAGAGCTAGTACTATAGATGAGTATGAATTAGAATTTGCCAAGCTCAGCAAGTTTGCCATGGGGATGGTATCAAATGAGATGGATAAGGGATAAGGATTCATGCAGGGTCTAAATTTTAAGATCCAAACTTAGATTTACAGTCAGAAGGGGGTTGAGACTTATGCGGATGTCCTATTGGCAGCTCAGAAAGCTAAATAGCTGATTTGTATCTATACATTTCTTTTATTATCTTGGTTACATGCTATATGGTGTAGTTTTAGCTTTATTTTGATATACAGGATGATCTTTAGGTGTGAATGTGGCCGAATGGTTGCATTGCTGGCCGAGTCACGTTCCAAAACTATTATGTTTAGAACTGGGATGTGACAAACATGCTTATTTTCAGCAGAATAATCATTTCCTAAAATTTCATAAATTTTAGAATTTATTTGCTATTTTTAAAGCACATTTGAAAATCATATTTACTATTCATAAATAGGCTGTGCATGATTATCAGTCGACTGACACTGCTCATAAGTCGACTGATGAAGTGCTCTAGATTTGCTAATAGTTTCTGCTTAGTTAACTGACTCTTATCAGTCGACTGAAGTAAGTCATCAGTCGACTGATGGTGTTCATTAGTCGACTGATAAAGTTTGAGCAGCACCCATCGGCTAGCTAATCAGTCAACTGAACAGTACATCAGTCGACTTATGGCACTGTAACGGCTAGTTACAGTTAATACCTAAGAATCCATCCATGAAGCGTGCTTCTCATCCTCAGGTGCATGTTGATCTAATTATACCTGAGAATCCATCTATGAAGGACATCCTCTTGAACCACAGGTGTTATCGATGATGACATCCGTGATGGGAAAAGGGAATTCATCCTTGGGACATGTAGTATTAAGGTCTCTAAAGTTGATGTAGATGCGGATCTTGTCATTCTTCTTCAAGATGGGAACTATGTTAGCCACCCAATCGGGGTGTTTCTCCTCTCTGATGAATCCTGATCTGATCTGCTTCTTCAATTCGGCTTAGATTGCCTCTATGATTTATGAACGAAACCATCTCTGCTGTTGTTTGACGGGTTTAGCATCTGAGCAAATGTTAAGGTGATGCATGGCGGTGTGAGGATCTAGACCAAGCATGTCCTCATAGTCCATGCGAAGACATTGATATATTCCTGTATGTGGAATATGAGGTCTTCCTTCTCCTGGAAAGGTAAGCTATCACTGATGAATATGAGTTTGGGATTTGTCTCATCTCTCATATTAATCTGAAGGATTTTGTCATTTGTGGGTGGTTCGCGCTGTTCGAAGCGACCACTCCACTGGGTTGTAATGTGGCAATCCCATGCTTCATCATAAAGTGGAATCTGCTCATTTTCTTGGACATTAGCAAGATTGACCGTAGTCATGTTGACTGTGAAGTCTTTGAAAATGGCCCTGATGTTAACGTCTGAGTCCCAAGTTGAGGATGTTGATGATTGATCATCTGACCGAGCATCATCAGATATTCTGTCGAAATTGCAATACAATTCCGAGGAAAAGGAGAAGTAACCCATCCCTCTTTGAGTTTTGCTATAGTAATTGTCTGGCTTCCCTCTGGGGACATAGACAGGTAGAAGGGGTATCTTTCAGCCTTTCCCGTACTTTAAACCTTTCTTCCGGATGAAGTCATAACCCATCCCCTTATCATGTGTTTTGCGACAGGGCTGTAACATGAGAATTGAGGAACGGGTTCATCTTTTTCTGACTCATCCCACAACGTGCATACGGGTTGGTCTATCCTTTCAAAGATAATCTCTTGCTGAGAAACATTCTGGGCGGGTATGACAAAGACAGCTTGCAAGGACTCAATAATTTGTTAGTTGGTGACAAACGACGAGTACAAAGGTAAGTGCAGGGAGAAGTCATTGTACATCCTTGAGATCGAGTTATTGAAGTCATCATCAATAGGTTCTGAATTAGATGAAAAATAAGCAAATGCGAGATTTTCAATTAAGAGAAACCCGTTCACTTCATCAGTGTTAGTTACAGCAGGGCCTTCATAACCAATCGGCATTTGAGACGAATCTTCCTAAGCGGCCGGGTTTCGGTAGCGTTAAAACCGAAGATGGTTGTGTTTGTTGAAGACAACCGTTTATGAGGCACCCTTAAGTGCTTGATGAGCTCTAGGGGGACAATGCTTAGTGTAGACCCCGGATTGACTTGGATCCTTTCTACTTTCGAGGAGCTGACTTACCCTATGAAGTACAATGGTCGGTCGTGAGATATGCTTTTGATGAGCATATCCTCCGTAGTGAAAGTGATGTAGGGGATCTTCTGTTTGGATGCCTGGCAGCATTGTGGACATTCCATTTCCACCTCCTCTTTGGGAGTAGGCAAGAAATGTGTAGCAAAAGCTTCTGAATCAATTAGAACCTCTCGTAGGGCTTCGTGGGTCGTCCTGGATAACTGTAAGAGCTCGTACAAGGTGATCCTAGCTGGAATATTTTTTATCTGCGTGAGTAGGTCAAACCAAAAGCGTTGACCACTTGAACTCGGCTTGTTAGGACTTGCCTGAACTGCCGTTGGAAGTCCTAGTAGTAGCCTCGCTGGACTCTTTGTCATCGGAAGGTAGTTCTTGGCAAAATCCTTCACTGTTCGGGTGATCAATGCGTCTACCTCCTTGTCGGAATCGGTGAGGGTTGCTACCTCTGCTCTGTTATCGTCCCGAATTGTCGAAATAACATGACAAAGTTTAGACTTGACTTTGGACTTGTTGGACGTCCATTGCTCATCATCGAAGAGGTCAGGATGAACCCACATCACCTGTCCTGACAGTAAGGTATGCGGCACTAAACCTTTTCCTCGTTGATTATGAGGGCCGTAGTTGATAATCTTTAGTTCTGCCTTGGGGATGGGTACAACTCTTGCTGGTGTATGAACCTCAGAGAGACCCATTCTGAATTGAAGGGTGACCATGTTTGTAGTCACCGCCTTCTACACTTTCTCCTTCTTTAGGACTCCTACGTCGTAAAGACCTTGCAACTTGTCCTCAAGTATATAGCATTTGGAGGTGTGGTGACCGACAAATCTGTGGTACGAACAATAGCCTGGATCATCAGTTTTGTTCACGTCATCAGGTTTCATGACCTTTGGCAGCTTGATCCTATTGCTCTTAAGAAGAGTGTTGAAGGTAGCCACCACCTGGTCTTCCATGAAGTCGTATTGCCTTTACAAGTGTTGATTGAAGGGCTTGGGCTTTTGCATCTGTGTTGGTTTGGGGGTTGGAGTGGAATCAATAGCTGTGATCTCCTTCTCTCTTGACCGAGGGTTCCTAGAGGTGTTTGGTTCCGAAGCTCTACTCTTAGGCTAAGGTTCTTCGGTTTCCAATCTTTTGATCATGTTCTCGACTTTCTCACCTTAGCGAACAAGTTCCTTCCAAGTCTATGTTTCCACAGTGTCGACTCTGGACAAAATGTCGATCGAGAGGTTGTTGCGACACATCTTAACCAGGGTACTCAACGAGACTTGTTCCCGACACTAAAGTGACCGATTCCTGAATCTCTTGATGAAATTGTTGACCGACTTCGTCTTTTTTTGTTTGTCGGTAGTAGGGTGGCCATCGATACTTTCGTATCGTCATTGAAGAAACAGGCTAAGAAAATCTTCTCTACATCGGCCCATGAATTAATGGAGCCTGGCTCCAACTTTCAAAACCATTCAAAGGCTACCCCCTTTAGGGTTCTAATGAACAATCGAATTGGAATGGCATCATTCCCCATAAGAAATCCTGTCTGAGACAAGAAATAGTAGATATACTGCGAGGGAGATCCCTTGCCATCAAATTGGACCATGCTCATCGTCTTGAACTTTGCCGGGTAGGAGACATTGTCTCATTCGGGTGGATATGACCTGACCACCCCCAGCTCGCTTATGTTCTCTAGAGTTTCAAGGCGTTGAGTTGGCTCAGGAATTCATCGAGCCTCTTGTCTCGAGGAGAGCTGCTGGAGCGAGACCTCCTTTCTGAAAATTTGTGGGAATAATCCGAACGTGATCCGTGATTATCCTCCTCTTTAGATATGCGAAGTTCTCTTCTTCTTCTTCTTCTTGCTCAGAAGTTGTGCCATCTTCTCTTTTAGAGAGTTGATGGTTACCTTTGTTCCTCAAACTTCTAGGCTAAGTCTTTCGAGGATTTGGCCATGTGCACCTTTGCGTACTTGCATAGGCTAAGCTTGAGGTCTTAGATGTTGCTGCTGCTGAGCACACCTCGTCCTCGTTGTCATAGATGGGTGACAAATGGGCATAATCAAATGGGATAGCCACTTCTGTCTGAAGGCGAGTGCGTTGGTGTACCCCCCCCCATTTTTAACATGGTCCATTTTAATCTTGGGGTATATTCGGGATTAGATGAATCTGAATACCAGGATTTACCCTTTCCTGTCATGTTGACTGTGGCTTTTGGAAGCTCTAAGTCACCCATAGCTCACCTCTTCTGACGATGGCGTCTTCGGCGGGGATGTCTTGGCTCGGGTGATTGCTGGGAAAGCCACCCGAAGACTAATGGCTTGGGCACCTTAGTGCATTGGTAGTTGATAAGTACCGCCTGAATGAGCCTCCTGCAATGACACTAAGGGTTTGCCTCATGAATAGTGTGTTTGCGAGTTAGATGATCACTGAGATCTCGTGTGGGTTGGTGGTGGCAACCCCCAGCGTTGGAAGGACCATATGTGCAATTGCATGGAAGAGACTCAAAGGAGTCAGAGTGAGAACATTTAAAGGATTTCCCAAGTGTTGATTTCATGTGACCTTGTCTTAACAGGCGAGTTCAAGAGTTTGGGCAAGCTTCAGCCGACTGCTGGCAAGCTCGAGCCGACTTCTCCTTCAGGCGACGTTGCTTTGATAGGTGCGGTCTGGATTTTGAGCGAGCTTTAGCCGACTACTGACGAGCTCCCAGATTTGAAGGATCGAGTTGATCAGGCGAGCCTACCTATTCTGGCGGGTCCTCCTGCATTGGCAGAATTCCCCAAACTAATGAACTTATCGTTCCAGGCGAGCCAGACATTTCAGACGAGCCCCACTCCAATAGCCAAGTTCCTCATTTGGGTGGACTTAGCAACTCAAGTGAGGCCACTAAATCAGGTGGGCTTCGCTCTTCAAGTCGTCTGTCTAAAACAAGCGAGTTGCCCAAATTAGGTGAGTCTCCTAGATCAGGCGAGCCACGCCTTAGCAGGCGAGCTCCACACAACAGGCGAGCTACGCATCCTAAATAGAAGCTAGTATGCAGTCGAACCTCAGCAGGACCACCTGAGAACCAGCCTTAGCCAAAGAGGCAAAGCCAGAACAACTCAAGTGAGCGAACCTCGCCTAAATGAACAGACGGCACGAGCTCGCCAGCAGTCAGTTGAAGCTCGCTATACTAAATTTATTTTTTCAAAGGATGAAAAAATCACTCAATATGTTGATGGTAGATGGCGATGACACTCTATCAATTGAATATACTCTAGACGTATCGACACTTAGAAATACTTCTAATAAAAATTCTAAGAAGGATGGTTTTGCTAAATTTAATGTTGGCTTCTTTATTTCAAAAATTAAATAATGTTTATGTTATTCTAACATGAATTTATTAAAATCACAAGATGAGAAACTAATTGAATTAAATCAGAATAGTACCATTAATAATCAATCTATTGAATTAACTCTAGACTTTTCCACACAGATATCCATCACTAATAGCAAAGGCAAAAAGAAGATTTTAGATGTATCATCTATTGCTATGCTTGACTATTTTATAATTAAAACCACTCCTAGAACTAGCGAAAATTAGAATACATTAATTATTTTACAAATATGGACAATCATGTTGGCTTATATATACTTTAAACTTTGAATAAGAGAATTAAGTCGGAGGAAAAATAATTAAAAATTCTTGGAGATTTTCTTAATGTTTGCGTATTACATCTAATGATTGGTTGATTGATTGAAAACTTTTTTGGTGATGCATCATTTGTGAATAATATTTTTTGAACATTAATTTGTCTTATATCTTAATTTCATTCAAGTTTCATTTAGCTATATTTTGATTAACTTTATTTTATTCATTTATTATGAAAAAAATTAGTTTAAATGATCTTAATTTTAAATTATAGCCTTATATAAGTTGTTCATATCATTATTTCCAGGTGGGGACATGTTCTCTAACTTCAATCGGGGTGGGGGGGGTCTGCTACAATCGGGGTTGGGGAGGGTCTGCTACATAGGGGGTTGAGTCATTAGATCTTTTAAATTATATTTGGATAAGATGATTGAAACATGACATAATATAGATGAATTGCGATAAAACCGTGTTTAGCGCGGGCTAAGATATTGGCTATTATCTAGTTGTTTATTCTTTCTATGAATGGAATTTTTGCTTGAATGATAATTTGATCGATTACGCTTTTTTAGTGGTTTGATAATCTATGCTTACTAAATCTAATCTAAAATATGTTAAATAAAAAGTAGTTCATAAATCCTAAATAAAATTAACTAATGGATTCAATTCTACATTCCTCATTTATCTACTTATTTTTCCTGACTCTTTCTACATTTTATTTCTCTTTCTTGACTTTCGTTATTCCCATTTCTATTTCTTTTCATTATTCCATTTTTTCTTTTCTAGTTACCTCTTTGTTCTGTTTTTTAGTTGTTTCCTCCTTATCTCCTTTTCATCTCTTGTTTTATTTATTTTGTGACAATTACATATCTACACACTCTATTTTACTTCTCTTTATCCACATATTTTTAGGATTAATCTTAGAAATTCCAAGCACACAGCTTCCTCATGGGTTTGGCATCTAAATTCTATTCTATAACTTGATAGTTATTCTCTTATAACTTTCATGCATGTTTTATGCCCTTACCAGTTTCATTTTGATTGTTGATTATATTACGAGTATTGCATGTTGATGTTCATTAGTTTTAATTTTAATTGTGTACACTATCATTCCCTTTCCCCTTATGCTTGTACCCGGAGATATCTTTATTATGATTGTCTATCGAGCCTTACGCTCACTCCCATTGTTTTCGCATTCACTTGTAGGTCGTGATTAAGTTAGAGTCAAAGGGATTGCAGATCTTGGTGTAGTGTAGCTAGTACAAGTGCTTAAGCTAAAGAAGTGTGTACTTGATATCTTTTGTAGCATATTTTGATGTTGTATATGTATAATAATGTATAGTAACTCTATGTTGAAACTAGATGGTGCAATATTGTTTCTTAAGCTTTTCTAGCTATTTTTGTACTGTAGATTTTGTGGTCAACTTGTCATTCTAGGTATTGAAAATTTCTATTGTTTTATTCTGCTCTTTGGTATTGCTTCGAAAATGAGTGTATCTAAGAACTTAGTAGGTTGACCATGTATGAACTGAGTAGGTTGACCATGCATCTTATAACCGAGTCATGCAAAATTTTTATATATCTCCTGACCCACTTTGATTTTGGTTTTGGGCTATTATACCACACAATGACATAATAGGAAATCTCACATTGAAATAAAAAATAATATATGTCAACAAATGCATTCAAGCCATATAATTAGTGTTGGAGTTGTAACTTAAAACTTGGGTTTGTAGAGGAAAAGAGGAAAACTTTAGTCTCAGATTGGAAAAGAGATGGGAAGAGAGGCTCTTTATAAGCCTTCCCTTTCTCTCCTATGCCTAGAAGAAAACAAAGGTTATGCTCCACACCACACCCGCGCGCGTCGGCCGGGACATGCTCGGGGTCGGGTGGCGCGCGCACACGACCTGCGGACACGAATGCAGCTCCGGATTAATGGGCCTTAATCTGCTACATTTTTATTTTTAATTTTTGCTAATTGGAAAAATTAAAAACGTGATTAATGTGGATCTTCTTTTCAGGATGATTAAAACAAAATAGTTAAGAGAATTAAAATTTTGAAACGGTAATATTCATGAGATTTAAAACAGAATCAAAACGGAAAAGGATTTTTATGAGAATTAAAATCGGTAATTAAAATATATTAATTGCGGATTTATGAATAACGGCTATTTTAACCCTATAAAAGGACCTAAACCCGAAGAGTTTTACACAGTGCAAAATACAACACATTCTCTCTTCTTCCTCCTCATTTCCCTGTTGTTACATTTTTTGTTGGTTCCCTGAAAGTGGTGAAGAATTCGCAAAACCTTCTTGAAGCTCGTGCCGACAAGAAGGAGGTCGCCTGACCGATGGTCGTCATATCTCCGAGATCTATTGTCGCGTAGCCCTGTACGAGAGGGGGTAATTAGTTTCTTGGGACAGTGCTTTGCACGCTTCGATCACCATATTCCAGTTCAGCTAAGACTGCTTTCAGGTCTGTTCTCTTCAACCGCCACACTCAGGTGATCCAAATTAGGGTTTCTATTCTTCCAAATTATGTAAGGGGTTTTATCAGATTTCTTGAATGGAATTCTATTTTTTATATGACATGCAGTCATGAGATCCATTCTCTTCACAGAATTGTTTTAGTTCATTAGAAGTGTACTCACCACCTCTATCTGATCTTAGTATTTTAATTTTCTTATCCAATTGATTTTCAACTTCTGCTTTATATATTTTAAATTTGTTTATGACTTCATCTTTGGTCTTAATTAAGTAGAGGTAACAATATTTAGAGCAATCGTCTATAAAAGTTACAAAATATTTGTTACCCCCTCTAGTTGTTCTTCCTGAATCACAAACATCACTATGGATGAGTTCTAATATCTCAGAATCTCTATCAATAGTTTTAAATGGTTTCTTAGGAAGTTTGGCTTCTACACATATTTCACATTTTTCATCATCTTTTATATTAAGCTTTGGAATTATATTGAGATGCATCAATCTTTTAATTGAATTATAATTCACATGTCCTAATCTTTGATGCCAAGTGATGGAAGGTTCAATATTCAAAGCTATTGGAGATGCAAGAGTAGAATTCTTAACATTCAATTTAAAAAGACCATCACATAAGAAACCTTTTCCAATGATGTTCAAACCCTTAGTTATTACAACTTTATTTGATTCAAAAACAAGTTTGTAGCCTTGTTGCACAAATAAAGATCAGCTAATTAAATTTCTCCTAATGTCTGGTACATGATGGACATCCTGCAGGATCAAAGTCTTATCCGAAGTCAGCTTTAGGTTGATCCGACCTATTCCAGATACAGGAGCCATATTATTATTTCCCATTGTCACAGTTCCTCTACTTGAGACCTGATAGGTGGAAAACAAAGATTGATTAGAGCAAACGTGAATATTAGCTCCAGTGTCAATCCACCAATCATTTGCTTGAAAGGTTATGCTTACTTCAGGGGTGAAGAGAACAGACCTGAAAGCAGTCTTAGCTGAACTGGAATATGGTGATCGAAGCGTGCAAAGCACTGTCCCAAGAAACTAATTACCCCCTCTCGTACAGGGCTACGCGACAATAGATCTCGGAGATCTCGGAGAACAGACCTGAAAGCAGTCTTAGCTGAACTGGAATATGGTGATCGAAGCGTGCAAAGCCCTGTACGATCTATTGAAATATTATTTTTAACATGGTCCATTTTAATCTTGGGGTATATTCGGGATTAGATGAATCTGAATACCAGGATTTACCCTTTCCTGTCATGTTGACTGTGGCTTTTGGAAGCTCTAAGTCACCCATAGCTCACCTCTTCTGACGATGGCGTCTTCGGCGGGGATGTCTTGGCTCGGGTGATTGCTGGGAAAGCCACCCGAAGACTAATGGCTTGGGCACCTTAGTGCATTGGTAGTTGATAAGTACCGCCTGAATGAGCCTCCTGCAATGACACTAAGGGTTTGCCTCATGAATAGTGTGTTTGCGAGTTAGATGATCACTGAGATCTCGTGTGGGTTGGTGGTGGCAACCCCCAGCGTTGGAAGGACCATATGTGCAATTGCATGGAAGAGACTCAAAGGAGTCAGAGTGAGAACATTTAAAGGATTTCCCAAGTGTTGATTTCATGTGACCTTGTCTTAACAGGCGAGTTCAAGAGTTTGGGCAAGCTTCAGCCGACTGCTGGCAAGCTCGAGCCGACTTCTCCTTCAGGCGACGTTGCTTTGATAGGTGCGGTCTGGATTTTGAGCGAGCTTTAGCCGACTACTGACGAGCTCCCAGATTTGAAGGATCGAGTTGATCAGGCGAGCCTACCTATTCTGGCGGGTCCTCCTGCATTGGCAGAATTCCCCAAACTAATGAACTTATCGTTCCAGGCGAGCCAGACATTTCAGACGAGCCCCACTCCAATAGCCAAGTTCCTCATTTGGGTGGACTTAGCAACTCAAGTGAGGCTTAGCCGACTACTGACGAGCTCCCAGATTTGAAGGATCGAGTTGATCAGGCGAGCCTACCTATTCTGGCGGGTCCTCCTGCATTGGCAGAATTCCCCAAACTAATGAACTTATCGTTCCAGGCGAGCCAGACATTTCAGACGAGCCCCACTCCAATAGCCAAGTTCCTCATTTGGGTGGACTTAGCAACTCAAGTGAGGTCACTAAATCAGGTGGGCTTCGCTCTTCAAGTCGTCTGTCTAAAACAAGCGAGTTGCCCAAATTAGGTGAGTCTCCTAGATCAGGCGAGCCACGCCTTAGCAGGCGAGCTCCACACAACAGGCGAGCTACGCATCCTAAATAGAAGCTAGTATGCAGTCGAACCTCAGCAGGACCACCTGAGAACCAGCCTTAGCCAAAGAGGCAAAGCCAGAACAACTCAAGTGAGCGAACCTCGCCTAAATGAACAGACGGCACGAGCTCGCCAGCAGTCAGTTGAAGCTCGCTATACTAAATTTATTTTTTCAAAGGATGAAAAAATCACTCAATATGTTGATGGTAGATGGCGATGACACTCTATCAATTGAATATACTCTAGACGTATCGACACTTAGAAATACTTCTAATAAAAATTCTAAGAAGGATGGTTTTGCTAAATTTAATGTTGGCTTCTTTATTTCAAAAATTAAATAATGTTTATGTTATTCTAACATGAATTTATTAAAATCACAAGATGAGAAACTAATTGAATTAAATCAGAATAGTACCATTAATAATCAATCTATTGAATTAACTCTAGACTTTTCCACACAGATATCCATCACTAATAGCAAAGGCAAAAAGAAGATTTTAGATGTATCATCTATTGCTATGCTTGACTATTTTATAATTAAAACCACTCCTAGAACTAGCGAAAATTAGAATACATTAATTATTTTACAAATATGGACAATCATGTTGGCTTATATATACTTTAAACTTTGAATAAGAGAATTAAGTCGGAGGAAAAATAATTAAAAATTCTTGGAGATTTTCTTAATGTTTGCGTATTACATCTAATGATTGGTTGATTGATTGAAAACTTTTTTGGTGATGCATCATTTGTGAATAATATTTTTTGAACATTAATTTGTCTTATATCTTAATTTCATTCAAGTTTCATTTAGCTATATTTTGATTAACTTTATTTTATTCATTTATTATGAAAAAAATTAGTTTAAATGATCTTAATTTTAAATTATAGCCTTATATAAGTTGTTCATATCATTATTTCCAGGTGGGGACATGTTCTCTAACTTCAATCGGGGTGGGGGGGGTCTGCTACAATCGGGGTTGGGGAGGGTCTGCTACATAGGGGGTTGAGTCATTAGATCTTTTAAATTATATTTGGATAAGATGATTGAAACATGACATAATATAGATGAATTGCGATAAAACCGTGTTTAGCGCGGGCTAAGATATTGGCTATTATCTAGTTGTTTATTCTTTCTATGAATGGAATTTTTGCTTGAATGATAATTTGATCGATTACGCTTTTTTAGTGGTTTGATAATCTATGCTTACTAAATCTAATCTAAAATATGTTAAATAAAAAGTAGTTCATAAATCCTAAATAAAATTAACTAATGGATTCAATTCTACATTCCTCATTTATCTACTTATTTTTCCTGACTCTTTCTACATTTTATTTCTCTTTCTTGACTTTCGTTATTCCCATTTCTATTTCTTTTCATTATTCCATTTTTTCTTTTCTAGTTACCTCTTTGTTCTGTTTTTTAGTTGTTTCCTCCTTATCTCCTTTTCATCTCTTGTTTTATTTATTTTGTGACAATTACATATCTACACACTCTATTTTACTTCTCTTTATCCACATATTTTTAGGATTAATCTTAGAAATTCCAAGCACACAGCTTCCTCATGGGTTTGGCATCTAAATTCTATTCTATAACTTGATAGTTATTCTCTTATAACTTTCATGCATGTTTTATGCCCTTACCAGTTTCATTTTGATTGTTGATTATATTACGAGTATTGCATGTTGATGTTCATTAGTTTTAATTTTAATTGTGTACACTATCATTCCCTTTCCCCTTATGCTTGTACCCGGAGATATCTTTATTATGATTGTCTATCGAGCCTTACGCTCACTCCCATTGTTTTCGCATTCACTTGTAGGTCGTGATTAAGTTAGAGTCAAAGGGATTGCAGATCTTGGTGTAGTGTAGCTAGTACAAGTGCTTAAGCTAAAGAAGTGTGTACTTGATATCTTTTGTAGCATATTTTGATGTTGTATATGTATAATAATGTATAGTAACTCTATGTTGAAACTAGATGGTGCAATATTGTTTCTTAAGCTTTTCTAGCTATTTTTGTACTGTAGATTTTGTGGTCAACTTGTCATTCTAGGTATTGAAAATTTCTATTGTTTTATTCTGCTCTTTGGTATTGCTTCGAAAATGAGTGTATCTAAGAACTTAGTAGGTTGACCATGTATGAACTGAGTAGGTTGACCATGCATCTTATAACCGAGTCATGCAAAATTTTTATATATCTCCTGACCCACTTTGATTTTGGTTTTGGGCTATTATACCACACAATGACATAATAGGAAATCTCACATTGAAATAAAAAATAATATATGTCAACAAATGCATTCAAGCCATATAATTAGTGTTGGAGTTGTAACTTAAAACTTGGGTTTGTAGAGGAAAAGAGGAAAACTTTAGTCTCAGATTGGAAAAGAGATGGGAAGAGAGGCTCTTTATAAGCCTTCCCTTTCTCTCCTATGCCTAGAAGAAAACAAAGGTTATGCTCCACACCACACCCGCGCGCGTCGGCCGGGACATGCTCGGGGTCGGGTGGCGCGCGCACACGACCTGCGGACACGAATGCAGCTCCGGACTGAGGGGCTCTTAATCTGCTACATTTTTATTTTTGAATAATTAAAATATAATTTTTATTTTTGAACAATTAACATGTGATAAATATTTTGTAACCGAAATATTTTGTAACGGAAAATATTTATTAGTGTGATTAAAAACGTGATAAACATTTTGCGAATTAATTATGTAACGGAAATGTTTTGATAACGGCTAAGTTTTATTAACGTGATTAAAACCGTGTTAATTACGGGGTTTATAAGTAACGGCTGTTTTTCCCTATAAAAGGATCTAAAATCCGCAGAGTTTAACACAGCGAAAAGCAACAACCTCTTCTTCACCTTCTCTGTTCTTCTCTTTCAAAATACTTACTGTTACAATTTGCTGGTTCCCTGAAAGTTTACGAAGAATTCGCAAAGCCTTCTTGAAGCTCGTGCCGACGAGAAGGAGGTCGCCTGACCGAGGGTCGTTGTATCTCCGGGAGCTTTTGCCGCGTAGCCCTGTACGAGAGGGGGCAATTAGTTTCTTGGGACAGTGCTTGCACGCCTCGACCATCAGGCCGTATTTCTAACCTCTATTTACTTTTCATTTGATATATTTCTTATATCTGCGTTATAATAGTAATTATCTGTTAATTATCAAATTGTTTAAACTGATTTTCGTTATTGTCTAAACAGCTAATATTCCTAACAAGAGCTGCGACGCGCTGGATTACATAATCGTCGGCCGATTTTTTTTTTCCAGAGGGATCCATCCATTCCAATCATTCCAATCTCCAGCCACCAACAACGGGAGACGACAACCGTCGGATTAGTGTACCCGATATTAGAACTCATCCATAGTGATGTTTGTGATTCAGGAAGAACAACTAGAGGGGGTAACAAATTTTTTGTAACTTTTATAGACGATTGCTCTAAATATTGTTACCTTTACTTAATTAAGACCAAAGATGAAGTCATAAACAAATTCAAAATATATAAAGCAGAAGTTGAAAATCAATTGGATAAGAAAATTAAAATACTAAGATCAGATAGAGGTGGTGAGTACACTTCTAATGAATTAAAACAATTCTGTGAAGAGAATGGAATTATTCATGAAATAACAGCTCCATATACACCTCAATCTCAATCTAATGAAGTAGCTGAGAGAAAGAATAGAACACTAATGGACATGGTAAACTCAATGTTAATTAATTCTGGTGTTCCAGAAATTTATGGGGAGAAGCTCTCATGACTGCATGTCATATACTAAATAGAATTCCATTCAAGAAATCTGATAAAACCCCTTACATAATTTGGAAAAATAGAAACCCTAATTTGGATCACCTGAAAGTGTGGGGGTGCTTAGCAAAAGTTAAAATACCTGAGAATAAGAGAAAGAAGATTGGACCTAAAACTGTAGATAGAATTTTTATTGGCTATGCTTCTGATAGTAATGCAAATAGATTTTTAATAATCAACTCTGACATTAATGAGATAGCCAACAACACCATAATTGAAGCTAGGGATGCACATTACTTTGAAAATATTTTTCCTTACAAGACCAGAGTAAACGACACAGGCCCTAGCTCTAGTAATTCAGATCCTAGTTCTAATCAAGGTGAAACTAGTTCTAAAAAAATTAGACCACTAGAAAGTCCAGAGGAGCCTAGGAGAAGTAAAAGAACTAGAATAGAAAAAGTCCATGAAGATTTCTATGCATTACTTGTAGAAGATTCTCCAATTACATTTGAAGATGCAATGAAATCAGTAGATGCTCTATTTTGGAAGGAAGCTATAAACAATGAGATACAATCTATAGTTCAAAATCATACTTGGGAACTAACTGGTCTTCCTTCAGGCTGTAAAACTATAGGATGTAAATGGGTATTTAAGAAGAAACTCAGACCAGATGGAACAATAGATAAATATAAGGCCAGATTAGTAGCTAAAGGATATACCCAAAAATCTGGTATTGATTATTTTGATGTCTATTCTCCAGTAGCTAGGATTACTACCATTAGAGTCCTTATAGCTCTAGCATCTATTCACAAATTAATAATACATCAAATGGATGTTAAAACTGCATTTTTAAATGGAGACTTAGATGAAGAAATTTATATGGATCAACCTGAGGGATTTATAGCTTCTGGACAAGAAAAGAAAGTATGCAAGCTTATTAGATCACTATATGGTCTCAAACAAGCCCCAAAACAATGGCATATGAAATTTGATGAAATTATACTATCTTATGGATTTGTAATTAATCAAACAGATGAGTGTGTATATCATAAAATAGATAAAAACAACAAAATTGTGATATTATGCCTATATGTTGATGACATTCTTATTTTTGGTTCTGACATACAAATCATAAATGATATCAAACACTTTTTATCACAAAATTTTGACATGAAAGATTTAGGTCAAGCTGACCTAATTCTTAATACTAAAATCATGAAAAATGAGAATGGATATGTGCTATCACAATCACACTACATAGAAAAAATCCTTAAGAATTTTTATGATCCAAACTGTCAACCTATTTCCACTCCATATGATCCTAATATACATCTAAAGAAAAATACAGGTCATCCTCAATTACAAAGAGAATATGCACAAATAATTAGATCATTAGGATTCCTAACAAACTACACCAGACCTGACATTGCTTATGTAGTAAATAGACTTAGTAGATAAACATTAAATCCTGATAAGAGTCACTGGGATGCTTTAGAAAGAATTTTGAGATACCTAAAAGGAACTATAAATTATGGTTTACACTATAAAGGCTATCCATCTGTACTAGAAGGTTATTCAGATGCAAATTGGATTAGTGACTCAGTAGATGTAAAATCCCCCACATGATTTGTGTTCCTTTTAGGAGGAGGAGCTGTGTCCTGGAAATCTACTAAACAAACTGTAATAGCTAGAAGTACAATGGAATCAGAAATGATAGCTCTTGATACTACTAGTATAGAAGCTGAATGGTTGAAAGATTTACTAATTGAAATTCCATTAATACAAAAACCATTACCAGCTATTTCTATTCATTTTGATTGCAGGTCAGCGATTGACAAATGTCATCAAGAGAATGCAAATGTGAAGATGAATCGACACTTGAAAGTGCGACATAAATCCTTGAGATATAAGATGAAAAACCATATAATAGACTTAGATTTTGTAAGATCAGAGAAAAATCTTGCAGATCACTTAACTAAAGGCTTATCTAGAACAATGGTCCTAGAATCATCGAGGGGGATGGGGTTAAGCCCATAAGAAAAATCACTGCAGTGTCAACCCAACCTCGCAGAGGTTCAATAGGTAGAAAGAAACTGAATGAGTGATTAATTGTGAGGAGCACTGAATTTATTTGCTCCCATCCCTAGGGTGATCAGTGCTCATAAAAAGCAAGTGATAGGTTGAGTCTAACTCATATTGAATCCAAGACCCATGAGGCAGGATGCTTACTTACTCGCATCCTTATTAGGATTCACCTATATGTGTGTAGTTGTGAGGCCGCGACTATAGGATCAGGGCTGCTCCCTAGTAACACACATGAAAGATACCTGCGCAAGGCTGATAATAGCACAACCCGCTTAGAATTCTTCAAAACTGTACTATGTGTGCTTTCTGTAGAAATTCAATAAATGGGACTGGTTCAAGGCGAAGTCCACCAAGCTCTCACGGATCTATACAATTGTCCCTAAGTGAAGGTTCAAACCGAAAGGTATCCACCTATTGCATAGTATAAGGGAACCAACAATCTTATTTATTTGTTTTTATTCTACTTTTATTTCTGAATTATTTTAAGTTTTAAGTTATGTAGGGGATTGTTGGAGTTGTAACTTAAAACTTGGGTTTGTAGAAGACTTAGAGATGGGAAGAGAGGCTCTTTATAAGCCTTCCCTTTTTCTCCTATGCCTAGAAGAAAACAAAGGTTATGCTCCACACCACACACGCGCGCGCCGGCCGGGCCAGGCTCGGGCTCGGGTTCGGGTCGGGTTGCGCGCGCACACGACCTGCGGACACGAATGCAGTTTCGGATTAATGGGCCTTAATCTGCTACATTTTTATTTTTAATTTTTGCTAATTGGAACAATTAAAAACGTGATTAATGTGGATCTTCTTTTCAGGATGATTAAAACAAAATGGTTAAGAGAATTAAAATTTTGAAATGGTAATATTCATGAGATTTAAAACAGAATCAAAACGGAAAAGGGTTTGTATGAGAATTAAAATCGGTAATTAAAATATATTAATTGCGGATTTATGAATAACGGTTGTTTTAACCCTATAAAAGGACCTAAACCCGAAGAGTTTTACATAGTGCAAAATACAACGCATTCTCTCTTCTTCCTCCTCATTTTCCTATTGTTACATTTTTTGTTGGTTCCCTAAAAGTGGTGAAGAATTCGCAAAACCTTCTTGAAGCTCGTGCCGACGAGAAGGAGGTCGCCTGACCGAGGGTCGTCGTATCTCTGAGATCTATTGTCGCATAGCCCTGTACGAGAGGGGACAATTAGTTTCTTGGGACAGTGCTTTGCACGCTTCGATCATCAGGCCATATTTCTAACTCTATTTATTTTTCATTTGATATATTTCTTATATCTGTGTTATAATAGTGATTATTTGTTAATTATTAAATTGCTTAAATTGATTTTCGTTATTGTCTAAATAGCTAATATTCCTAACAATTAGCCGAATGAAAATACATATGAAGCGAAAAAAGTCTCTACTACTCTCAGATATATGAAAAATACAAAATATATATGATATACACAAGTAAAAAATGAGGCATTCTAGATGGAAAATTTCGTCTAGGATAGTCGGAATTCCGTCTAGGATGAGTAATCTAGAAGAAATTCCTGTTAGACCCTAGAGGGGGGTGATTAGGGTCTTATGCTAATCTAATCCTAATTAATTACCAATTAAAAATTATGTAGATCAATATATTCTTGCAAGAGATAGATATGAATAAGGACAATAAGAATAAGCACAAAAAGAATATACGCTAAGCAAAACACAAACACACGATATGTTTATGAGGTTCGGTCACCACGACCTACATCCCCACTCCTCACCTTGAGGAGATATCCACTATCACAATCCAGTTTGGAAGCCAGAACTTCTACACACTCGGTTTACAAGATCACCGAAAACTCTCACACTACACAAACACTATGTAATCACACTTTACACACTAAGTGTAGGAACCTACCCCGTGTCCTCCTCCTCAAGTGCTCGGTTACAACCTTTCCCTAGGTTCGTCAACCGACGCCACTCCTATTGGATTCGACCCCGTGTCTCGCCTCACACTTCTCTCGGTGTACAAGTGTATTACAAGTGATTCTCACAAATAAAAGTTAAATACAATGATTTGTTCTCAAATAACAAGTGAGAACACAATGAAGCTCACACTCACTAAATCACACCCCACAACCCACACTATATGGTATGAAAATATTAAGCTCAATAAGTGTGTGTGATAACAGTGAATGAAACTCAATAAATATAGTTAAATGAAATAAAAATGAAATAACAAGCTATATAAGAGTTTAGAAGACTTCTCAAACAAGAAGAACAGTAGATGATGATCCTAATAGGATTTGAAGTCCACTTCTTGTTGTAGAAAATCTTCTCTTGAAAACAGATTGATGAAATCAACTTTAAACAGCTTTTAAACACACTTAAGATTTTGTTAAACACAAAACTTGGATTTCTTGGATATATGGAAGGAGAGCAGCAATAGGGTATTTATAGCACCCCAATACATCAGCAAAAACATAAGTAAAATACCAAAAAACTAATTTGAAAACAGCTGTAAAAACTAGCCGTTAGAAGTGAACTGATAGTTCGGCGGTCGACCGCGAAGCTCAAAAAAAGCACAAAAGAGCCATGCTAAGGAAAAATACCATTGACGGTCGACCGCGCCGGTCGACCGGAATCTGATATATATCATATGACAGGTTTTTGGGCTATTTTGAAAATTCATTAAAAATATCAAATCAATTCCAAAAATAGTGAAACTTTGGGGAAAGTTTCTAAATGATGAAATAAACATGTTTGAAAAGGAGTTTTTGGAAAATCAATTTTCGTTTGTGAAAACTCCCTGTTTTTGAAAAGTGTTCAGAAAACCTGTTTTTCGTGAACATGAAAATTAACATAAGGCTTGTAAATATGTATATATATATTATGCATGTATTATATGTATATAATGAATTATGAAAGAGCTGTAAACATGAGATATAAGATATTGTAACAACGTTTGATGAAAAATCATTTATATGAAGAAAACGTAAAAAATCGTGTTAAGTGTACATATATTGAGCTTAGATCTAATCATACAATATATGTAAGTAAACTAAACTTATACCTAGGTAAATCCACACAAATGAACTTGAATCTTTAACGCTTGATTGACGTGTGTTGAAATACCTCTAAAGAGAAACATAAACACAAAACTAGAGAATATATTAGCTTATAAATTGTTTGACAAATCAACATCAAAACTATAGGGTTAACAATCTCCCCCTTTTTGATGATGGCAAACAATTTATAAATGAATATGAATTATAAACTAATAAACCACATATAAGCCAAACATGAAAAATCATACATGAATAATCACATAAACCATATATGAATATGAATAAATATATAAACCATATGTGGATTTTTCTCCCCCTTTGACAACATCAAAAAGGGAAAAATAAAAATAGGAGCAACGCTCCCCCTGCATATAAGCACAGATAAAAAACCACAACATCAAAAAGGGAAAAATAAAAATAGGAGCAACGCTCCCCCTGCATATAAGCACAGATAAAAAACTCAGTGTATGCCAAAAGCTCCCCCTGTCAAATTGAATAAATGACATCTAAGGAACATATATAGGAGCTAAACAAAAATTATTCATCCAAAAAGCAACCATAAACAATATATAAACCAAAGAACTCATCATTAGCAACATATTTTCCACAAACAAAGCATGAAAATTGTTTCCACCATGCATAGTTCATAGAAAAGATAAACTAACACAATAAATCACAAAATATCACTTAAGCATCAGAAACTGCATAGTTTTTCCACAGACATATTTTGTTTCACAAGACTGCAAACCATACATAAAAAGTCACATAGTTCCACACAAATATAGAGTTATTACACTCAAACATAAATATCAAGTTCTAGAACTCAGAATGGAACATCACCATAAGCATAGAAATCAATAAAAAAACTCCAATAAGCAGCAAAATCAATCATCACCGTCACCATCATCATCACCATCACCATCACCATCAGAAGAGCCAGAGCCATCAGCAGGGCCCTCCTCAGAATCAGACTCAGAACTGGAAGAGGGATCCGGAATCCCGAGAGACTGACGCTGATAGAATAGAATGGTCCTAACATCCCTCTGGATAGTTGAGGCTTGCTTCTGAACACTTGAGAACTGAGTCTCAAGATGATCCAGACGGTCACAAATATCAGAACTGGATGAGGAAGAAGCTCTAGACCGGGAACGAGAAGATGATGACTGAATAGGATCAGATAAAGAACTGGAAATCTACATCCGGGAAAGAGAGACCTTATCAAAGAAGTACTTCTTAGATTCAATTTTGGGTTCATGGGTGAGATCAACACCAAAATGTTGAAGGATAAGGGTGATGAAGGAGCCAAAAGGTAGAAATTTGAAATGTTTCGATGCCATGTTTTTGAGAAAAACGTTTGCCCAATCTACTTTTATTTTGGCAAATATGGCATATACAACATTGATCTTGTCAGAAGCAAAATGATCAAAACTACCGATTTTAGGAATCAAATTTTGAGCAATAATTCTAGCAATGAGTTTGACATTTGGATTAAGGGAATTATTGTTCATTGGATAAGAGCAACCAGGCTTAAACATGAGGTGGTTCACAGCTGGATCATCAAGTTCAATAGACATAAGGTCAACATCACCTGTTGGGATTTTTAGAATCCCCGCAAGTTCGTTGGCAGAAAAAGAAATTTGAACATTTTTAACAGATGTACTAATGGTCTGAAGACCATCAGCAGAGGATAATACAGACAAGTTGGCATAAAATAGATAAACCAAAAAAGGATAATATGGAACTTTTCGTTCCTCATCTAACAACCTAGCCAACCCAACATTATGAAGAATGGTATGAGTGTCATACATAGCCAATTGATCAAATTTGATATATCTGGTTGGAAGGATTTTTAGTTTGTACAACTCCCTATATTTCTTAACTAGGGATTTATATAACAGAAAATCCTCATAATGAGAAGCTTTGATAGAGGAGGAACTAGATTCAGGTTTTGATCTCTTTTTAGGAGGCATGTTTGATTAGGGTTTTGAAGAGATATGAAATATAACAGAGATTTAAAAACCCTGGAAATAAAAAATTGAACACAATAAGTAAACTGCCCTAGAATGAAAACCCTAAAACAAAAATAAGACTTAAGAACTTAAAGAGATGATAGAAGAATGTACCTAGCATAATGAAAGATCTGAAGGAGAAGAATAGAGCTTCGGTCGACCGGAGATGGTGGCAGCAGACCGGGAGAACAGGGCTGTGAGATCAAATTTGATGAAAGAATTGGGAAAGAATGAAAGAGGAAGGAAGGGGATCCGGTTCTTTAGAGGAAAAACCAATGGTCCAGATGCGTTCAAGCTAATGATCAATGGTGGAGAACAAATCGGGTTTTGAAACAGTTATAAATAAAAACCGAAACCCGATAAAATATAAAAATCAAAACAGAAAAAATCTCTTACGGTCGACCGACGCGGTCGACCGAAACAACTTACAGAGACTTCGTCGGTCGACCGGGTCGGTCGACCGCGAGAAGTTAAAGAGCATAGGCAATGTAAAAATTGGATTTTGAGAAAATTTTCAATTTAGACCTTTAAGAAATTTGTTTTATAATATACCAAATGTTTTATAAAATATATATAAATGTTTTTAGCTATAAAATCATACAAATAATTTATTTTAGCTAAACAAAAAGAAAGATTTATATTCAAAAACCAAAAGAAAAAACAAAAACGAACAAAACAACAAAAAAATAATATAAAAATTATTTTGGTACCCAAATCATTTTGGTACCACTAAACTTTGGGACATGACCCCTATCATTTAAATCCAAGGCCCTAGGGTTATGAACCCACTTGGGCATGTTTTGTGCACCGATATGATCAAAGCAAAAATTGTAAACATGACCCATACGATTACAATTTGTACAATGTAGAGGTTTAAATGGTTTACGTTGACCAAAATGGAATGCACGTGGTTCATTTGCAAAAATAGACTTTTCCTTGTAATTATTTTGCAAACGAGAATTTCTTTTCAAATCAAAACAAAACATGGCCAAATGACCAAAATGACCACAATAATTACATTTATACACATGAGCATGTTTATGATTTACACTATGTGTGTGTACATGTGTATATGATGAAGAAGCTTGATGGGATGCACAATCATGAATAGGCTTGTCAATTTTTGGTGCATTATGACAAAATAGAGATAAATGGCCTTTAAGACCGCAAATAGAACATTTGTGAATTTTGTCATACATATGTGCATAGTGAATAGGTTTCTTAGAAGAATTACCATTAAACTTTACACATAAGTCCATAAGCTTTTTACTATTAGCAATACAAGTGTTTAGTGTTGAATCTAAGGTGGATATTCGTTTTCTCATTTGATTCAACTCATCATTTTGCGTACAAGCATTGCTACTAGAAGTATGATTAACAAGATTACTCATCATAGATTTCAACTTATCTACTTCTAACATAGCATCACGTTTTTCATGAAGCAAACTAGCATTTTCAATTTTCAAATTTTCATTGCATTCTTTAAGAATTATATTTTCATTTGCAATAAAATTAAACTTAGTAGCTAGTGTTTCATGAGTGAATTTCATATTAACATACTTACTCTTTACATCAATATAACAATTGTGTAATTTTTCAAACTCAAGATCAAGTTTATCAAAAGTAATAATATCATCGTTATCGCATACCTCACTAGGGTTATCACCTAGTGGTATTGTACATGGAGATGAGGCTTCTTTAGAATTCAAAGTGGGATTTTTCAACGCTTATTGAATAGCCTCCAAGTCTCCGTTATGTGCTTCAATAAATTTCCATAAGGCGTAAGCACTATCAAAATTAGCAAATTTGTTAGAAAATAAAGAGTGAAAAGCATTAATCAAATATTCTAACAAAAGCTTGTTCATATTAAACAATCTTTTATTATTTTCACACCATTTGGATTTTTCCAAAATGGGTACAACAAATCCATCCTCAATAATTTCCCACAATTCGAATTGTTTAGATTGAACAAATAGTTTGAATCTAATACGCCATTGAGCATAGGGAAAAATATCCAAACGAGGAGCAACATTAATAGCATATCCTAAACTAGATGAATCATACATATCCATAAAAATAATATGCAAGAAGCAAAATGCAATCAAAATTAGATTAGCACAAATACAATAACTTGGATCTTTAACTCAAGATGGTTAGTCCTTAAATCAAAAAGCACCAAGCTCTGATACTAATTGTTATACCCTAGAGGGGGGGTGATTAGGGTCTTATGCTAATCTAATCCTAATTAATTGCCAATTAAAAATTATGTAGATCAATATATTCTTGCAAGAGATAGATATGAATAAGGACAATAAGAATAAGCACAAAAAGAATATACGCTAAGCAAAACACAAACACACGATATGTTTACGAGGTTCGATCACCACGACCTACGTCCCCGCTCCTCACTTTGAGGAGATATCCACTATCACAATCCGGTTTGGAAGCCGGAACTTCTAAACTCTCAGTTTACAAGATCACCGAAAACTTTCACACTACACAAACACTATGTAATCACACTTTACACACTAAGTGTAGGAACCTACCCCGTGTCCTCCTCCTTAAGTGCTCGGTTACAACCTCTCTCTAGGTTCGTCAACCGACGCCACTCCTATTGGATTCGACCCCGTGTCTCGCCTCACACTTTTCTCGGTGTACAAGTCTATTACAAGTGATTCTCATAAATAAAAGTTAAATACAATGATTTGTTCTCAAATAACAAGTGAGAACACAATGAAGCTCACACTCACTAAATCACACCCCACAACCCACACTATATGGTATGAAAATATTAAGCTCAATAAGTGTGTGTGATAACAGTGAATGAAACTCAATAAATATAGCTAAATGAAATGAAAATGAAATACCATGCTATATAAGAGTTTAGAAGACTTCTCAAACAAGAATAACAGTAGATGATGATCACAATAGGATTTGAAGGCCACTTCTTGTTGTAGAAAAACTTCTCTTAAAAACAGATTGATGAAATCAACTTTAAACAGCTCTTAAACACACTTAAGATTTTGTTAAACAAAAAACTTGGATTTCTTGGATCTATGGAAGGAGAGCAGCAATGGGGTATTTATAGCACCCCAATACATCAGCAAAAACATAAGTAAAAGATCAAAAAACTAATTTGAAAACAGCTGTAAAAACTAGCCGTTAGAAGTGAACTGATAGTTCGGCGGTCGACCGCGAAGCTCAAAAAACACAGTTTTGAAAATATAAACGGGGCGGCCGCCGGCGAAAGTCTCTGGATGTTTTCACGATCGACCACCACGGTCGACCGCGAGCACAAAAGAGCCATGCCAAGGAAAAATACCATTGGCGGTCGACCGCGCCGGTCAACCGAAATCTGATATATATCATATGATAGGTTTTTGGGCTATTTTGAAAATTCATTAAAAATATCAAATCAATTTCCAAAAATAGTGAAACTTTGGGAAAGTTTCTAAATGCTGAAATAAACATGTTTGAAAAGGAATTTTTGGAAAATAAATTTTCGTTTGTGAAAACTCTCTGTTTTTGAAAAGTGTTCAGAAAACCTGTTTTTCGTGAACATGAAAATATATGTATATAATGAATTATGAAAGAGCTGTAAACATGAGATATAAGATATTGTAACAACGTTTGATGTAAAATCATGTATATGATAGAAAACATCAAAAATCGTGTTAAGTGTACATATATTGAGCTTAGATCTAATCATACAATATATGTAAGTAAACTAAACTTATACCTAGGTAAATCCACACAAATGAACTTTAATCTTTAATGCTTGATTGACGTGTGTTGAAATACCTGTAAAGAGAAATATAAACACAAAACTAGAGAATATATTAGCTTATAAATTGTTTGACAAATCATCATCAAAACTATAGGGTTAACAATTCCGTCTAGGATACGCGTCTAGGATGTTTTCGTCTACGATGTAGTATTCTAGACGGAAATTCCGTCTAGAATACATCCTAAACGGATTATTCTAGACGGAATCCAAAACCGTCTAGGATAATCCTAGACGGAACATCTTAGACGAAATTTCCGTCTAGGATACACATCCTAGACGAAATTTTATTCCGTCTAGGATATGTATCGTAGACGAAAAATTCCGTCCTAGACGGAATTTTATTCCGTCTAGGATATGTATCGTAGACGGAAAATTCTGTCTAGGATATCCAAAATATTCTAGACAGAATTTTCATCTAGGATGGGTATTCTAGACGAAAATTCCGTCTAGGATGTTTTTTTAAATTAAAAAAAAATTTTACATCCTAGACGGAATTTTGAGCATCCTAGATGGAATTTTCCTCTAGGATGTTATGCTACAGTGTTTTTTTTATAAAACTCCCTTCACATGGCATATAATATCACATGCACACATTATAGCACAACATCAAATCATATTCATATCCAATTATAAACGACATATAACATCACATGCAAAAATAATTAAGAAGAATTTGAATATAAACGGAAATTGAATGATAAATTACCAAATATTAATATTCAAATGAAAAATACGACTTTTACAAACATGTTACTTATTCATACAGATAAGTTATGTAGATCGACCGACATATGGATCTGAGCCATGGTTCCACATGTCAAATGAAAAATGCGACTTTTACAAATATGTTACTCATTCACACCAGTTTTCTTGGATTTTATGTCCATCTGAGACCAATCAAAACTTTGTTGTGAGATTGTCTATTTCTCCCAAATTTCAACACTCTCAGCTGATGCTTGATTTGCTGCATGATTGCTTCCAAAAGTCTTTCAGTTCGATTCTCTAGCAATTCTTGAACCGAACTGTATGTCAGAAATAGCAAGTTCGTTAAATCTTCACAAAATTCAAGATTAATTTTGAAATATGAAAATTTACAATAAATGTAATGTGTATTCTTTGATATACAGTGAGAGTAAACTTCGCACCTGAATGACTCTTTTGTGTAGAAGAGATGCTCCTTCAATGCCAAGCAATCTTGCAACATGTCACACGATATATAAAAATTTAACCAAATATCCAAAAGATTTTGTTTGAAATCTAAGATAGGTCATATTTTGGTACACTTTCCTCCCTCAAAATTTTTTTATCACCTCTTCCAGCAGGTTCGTCGAGTTCAGCAATCTCCCACATGGGAAGTTCCAGCAGAGATTTAATTACATCCTCATCCAGAAATGGAAATCTAGCCTACAATAGATAAAAACAGGAAAGGAAAAATATAATCACTAAAACTTTTGAAAAGTAATTTGTGAAAAAGAAAACAAAAGCATAAAAACGGTTTACGGGGTCTATACTAACCTCAATTGAAATGCGAGCATACCTACGAATGTTTACATCCATTTGCTCCCTTCCACATGATTATCAATATGGTGCAGCCACCTATAAAATCAATCACTGACTTGAGGTACAATGCAAGTTTCGACTAAGTTTGGTAAGGATGCTAAATGCAAGTAGAGTGTCATACTAACCTCAATTGAAATAAGCATATCGCGAGAAAGAGCAATGGTAGAAATAAGCATGCTCAAGTGAAAGCAGGATCAGAAAGAGCAAACCACTTGAAAGACCTTGTCCTGAGCATTACAACATTAACAACTACAAGTCCTTTTTTAATGACCTCAATCCATTTTCAATTAGTCTTATGCCCAGACTTCATTGATCGTTCTATATAGCAATTCCTGGTCTTTATTACACATGCCAATGAGTTCTTGTCATTTCAACCTTAATCACCTCCAAACTTCATGCATAAACATTGGTATTTTATCCCATCTTTAGCATTATTATATCTTCTATGTTACCCTTTAAAATATTGTTTAAGTTGTCCGACATTCTTAAGCATGATTAGTTATTCTTAAAAAAATTCTTAAGCATGAATAGTCAACATTCTTCACGCATAAGTGCTAATACTCTCTCATCTTTAGCATTCTCATTTCATCTATACTACACTTTGAAAATTGTATTCTTTTCCCCCTTCTAGATTCAAGAAATGATGATACCGATACCAAGACGTCACCGACAAACAACTGGCAATAAATTCCCCTAAACTAGGGTTCAATTTCATCGCTATGGACACAATTATCAATAAAAAATTGAATCAAGGAACCAAAAGAATAGATTCGACGAATACCGATGGCGAGCAGCGTTGGTGTCTTCAGAGGCCGGACCTTAGGAATTGGCTTCTTCGTCTGCTGAATGTGAAGATACACAGGATCGCCAGCCTTCTTGTAATTCGAAGCGACGTAATCCTTGCCAAAAGCAAGGAAGGAGCTCATATCGATGAACAAACCCCCTTTCGATCTCTAAAACAGATGTAAATTAGGGTTAGGGTTAGGGTTTCGCCTTGAAAATCGAGGACGAGATGGAAAGGTATCGTGGTGTGGAAGGAGATGCCACACTCGTGCTTGTAGATTCGGTTCATGGGTTCGGGGATTCGAACCCTAGAGAGATGAGACCGAAGGAGCTCCATTTATGAGAGAGAGAGATCGAACGAAGGAGTTAGAAAAAGAATTACGGGGGGAGGGTTTCTTATTTCGATTTTGGGCGGAATTTTTTTTTTTTGGGGGGGGGGGGTTTTTGTTTTTTGGGGGAAATT
>NC_033799.1:67923527-67980432 GCF_001876935.1 Asparagus officinalis | reverse complement strand
TGGGGGAAATTTTGATGTTTCTATTTTTTTATATGGGCCATAGTATCCTAGACGGAAATTTACATCTAGGATGTATTCTAGACAGAAATTTCCGTCTAGGATACCTGGTCATTTAAAAAAAATAAATTATCTAGAATACTATCCTAAACAGAAATTTTTATCTAGAATGTTTTATCCTAGACGGAATATTCTAGACGGAAATTTTCCGTCTAGTTTAATACAAACTAGACGGAAAATTTTTCGTCTAGAATATTCCGTCTAGGATACACGATTTTCTACTAGTGATATATTTGTGTCTAATATTTAAAACATCTGTAACATTCAAAATAAAACAAGACTGGTCAACCTACTGAGGAAACTATAGAAATTCTTCGAAGAACGTCCTCTTAGGACAACCCCTGCGCCTCAAGTCCGCAAATGTCCTAGCTTATCCTCCTATGATAAACCCTGAGCACTAGAAGGAGAAGCATGAGTAGCTGTAGGAGAACGAGCATAAGTCGATGGATTAATAGAAAGCTGAGAAACCAAAGCATGTCAAGTGAAAGAAAGCTGATCAGTAGAAGGTTGAGGAGTTGGAGCAGGAAGAGCGCTGTAGGAATTCCTTGTAAAGTAATAGCGGTGCATGAGTGAAAGAGAACGAGGGAGAGTGTGTACGTATCTGTATATGTAAGTGTGTATATGTATAAGTATGTAGGTTTATGTGAATGTGTGTATCGATTCAAACCCATCGGTTGAACACATTCAAATATAAATAGTACACATACATTCATTCAAAAGCTTCAACTGAGCTGAATCACAGCAAGTTAGTGTATATATGCATTACATTCAAAGGCCAAAATGGTCGTGCACTTGATTGCATCCAAATTTTATTAAGTGCTTGCAGAATCTTTTGCAAGAGATTACTAGTTTTAGAAACATCTTTGAGCAAAATGATATCGAATATTTCTGATTGCTAGTATGGCTGAATGATGTTTTTACCAAAATCATGTCTAGCGTATATGACTACCGGTTAAGATTTATCTATCCCTTCCTTTGTTGGTATACGATAGCTTTTGTGCAAATTTGTAACCTGGATGTAATGGTCCACACATGTACAGATTCGTCTTGGACCCTGATAGACAAATATAACATGCCTTCATCGCACGTCTATATGCCAACAACAGTCGTGTTTCTTTTCCCTTTATAGACATTTCAACCAGTATAAAACATAAACAAAGGTGATGTGGGTCACATCTGTACAAGTCTCTAACTTTACGTGCCACTCACCTTAACATGAATTAAAACTGCAGAATAACAACTTCACCTTGAGCTTAAAGGGAATTGTTGCAGCAGAGGGGCTTCACAGACACAAAAAAAGTCTATACAAGAGTGGATAAAGAGAACAACATACAAGGATTTAACATGATTCAATTAGTATGACCTACATCCACGGGCGAGAACAACAGCGAACTTCACTAATCATCAAAAGAGAAGATTACAAAAAAGGAGATTGTTGGAATATCAAATTAAAATGTTAGAATAAATGAGGTTAATAGCATGAGTTTTAGAAGTGCAATGGTCATAAGTTTAGAAGAGGAAGAGACATATGGTATGGAAGAATAAGAGTAACTTACTCATTTATGATATTTATCTTTATGGCAATAAAATAGGAGTTTAATTTGTGACTATTGGTATGTCTAGACATTTTTATTTTGAAGCCTATATAAAGGGCTATTGTAATCCTTGTTTGACATGAAGAAAGAAAATTGTAGAAATATAAGTGAGTTCTTTGTCTTCATTTGAGAGAGTTCTTAGTTCGTAAACTTAAGAGTCAATAGTGGTATCAGAGCCACTCGATCCAAATTTCCCATTCTCTCTTCTTCTCATGGCTACCACAAATAATCTTGTCAATCCTCAAGTGCCCAAATTATTGAACGATAACTATGAGAGTTGGTCAATCCAAACGAGAGCCTTATTTGGTTCTCAAGAGTTGTGGGAGCTAATCATTGATGGGTTCACGGAACCTACACTAGAAGTAGAAGCCACCTACACCGCCGAAGAGAAGAAGGCTCTCAGAGAGCAAAGAAAGAAGGATAGCAATGCTCGTTTTCTACTCTATCAAGGGTTGGACGAGTCTACCTTTGAGAGAGTTGTTGAAGCAACGACGAGCAAGGAAGCATGGGAAATCCTTGCGACCATCTACGAATTCGCCTCCAAACTTTGAGGGGCGATCTTGAAGCGGCTCAAATGAAAGATAAAGAACAAATCTCCGATTATTATTCATGATTACTTCTAATTGTGATTAAAATAAGGAGAAATGGAGAGAATATGGAGGACATCCGAGTGATGGAGAAGTTGCTCCGATCCCTCACATCAAAATTCGAGCACGTGGTGGCGGCAATTGAGGAGTCAAAGAATTTGGAGGAGATCTCAATAGAGGAGCTCTTAGGATCTCTCCAAGGTGGCGGCAATTGAGGAGTCAAAGAATTTGGAGGAGATCTCAATAGAGGAGCTCTTAGGATCTCTCCATGTTCATGAACAACGAGTGTAAAAGAAAGCTAGTTTCATAGTTTTAGAGCAAGTACTAGAGTCAACATTGACTCTAAGTAATCAAGGTTCACAAGGAAGAGGTCGTGGTCGTGGTAGAGGCAGGGGACGTGGTCCCCAACAGTAAACCACTCAAAATCAAGTGGAGACCCAAAGCTTTATAGGACGAAGACGAAGCAATCGTGAAAGATCCACATCTGGGCGTGAAAGCAACAAGAATGTTCAGTGCTATAACTGTCACAAGTTTGGGCACTATGCTTTAAATTGTTTGCACAAAACTAAAGACCAAACTAATCTTGCCGAAAAAACAAATGATGTGGGTAACAACTCTATGCTTCTTCTTGCTAATGATGATTCATGTGTAGAGAATGATGCTTGGTACCTTGACTCGGATGCTAGCAACCACATGTGCGGGAAGAAAGAACTTTTCATGGAACTCACAGAAGGAGTTCATAGAAGTGTGAGCCTCAGAGATTCTTCAAAACTCCTGGTTAAAGGCAAAGGGAAGATTAAAATCTACCAAAAGGATGGTAAGCCCAAGTATATTTCTGATGTTTACTATATTCCTAACATGAAAAGTAATATTCTTAGCATCGGTCAATTACTCGGAAATGGATACAAAGTATATATGGAGAACAACCATCTTTGGTTGAAATTTGCAAATGGAGGCCTCATAGCTTGTGTTAAGATGACAAGGAACCGCATGTTTCCCTTGCATCTAAACACGAAAGTCGATAAGTGTTTTCAAGGAATCGTAGAGAATGAGTCATGGAGGTGGCATCTTCGATTCGGTCATCTAAACTTTAGCGGTTTGAAGTTACTGTCTACAGCTAGCATGGTACGAAGTCTACCAACAATTGATCCACTGAATCATATCTGTAAAGGTTGTGTAATTGGCAAGCAATCATGACTTTCTTTTCCAAGTGAAAAATCATGGAGAGCAAAGGCATCATTGCAACTTGTTCACACCAACATCTGCGAGCCAATCGATCCCGCCTCTTTGGGAAGTAATAGATATTTTATAACCTTCATTGATGACTTCAGTAGAAAGTTGTGGGTGTACACTCTTAAAGAAAACTCTGCTGCCTTTACTACATTCAAACATTTTAAAGTTTTAGTTGAAGCAGAGAGCGGCCACAAGCTAAAAATTCTTTGATCTGACCGAGGTGGTGAGTACACCTCAAATCTATTTCAGGAATATTGATGGGAGCAAGGTATAAAAAGACAGTTTACTACTGTCTACACACCACAACAAAATAGCATTATAGAAAAAAAGAACCGGACCATCCTCGACATGACAAGAACCATGCTCAAAGAAAATGGATTGCCAAAGCAGTTCTGGGCAGAAGCCGTGGCGTGCTTAACTTATTTGCTCAACCGATGCCCCCAAAGATAGTGAAGAACAAGACACCTCAAGAGGCATGGAGCAGTTACACGCCTAGTGTGGCACACCTACGGAATTTTGGTTGTGTTGCGTATGCTCAAGTACTTGAAGTCAAAAGGAAGAAGCTTGACAATCACGGTGAAAAATGTATTTTCATCGGATATAGCAAGGAGTCGAAGGCATACAAGCTCTAAAATCCACTAACCAAGAAACTAGTTGTTAGTAGAGACGTTGTCTTTAATGAAGAAGAAGCATGGAACTGGAGCAATGAAGATCAATCCGTGGTGAATGAACCTGATGAGTCTCTACATGAGGAACCATCACTAGCTACACCACCATCTCCTCCACACTATACACCCTCTCCTACAAGAGGTTCTCCATCTTCTAGGGAAGGTAGTAGCAGCAGATCTATCGTGCAATGAGGTCCCATCAAAATGAGAAGCCTCAGGGAGATCTATGAGCAGATAGAAGAAGACGAAGAGTCAAATCTCTTTTTATTATATGCTGATCAAGAACCTCTCACTTTTCAAGAAGCCGTAAAAGAAGATTATTAGTGAATAGCAATGGAGGAGGAGATCCATGCCATCCAAAAGAATGATGCTTGGGAGTTGACAACTCTTCCACAAAATCACAAGGCAGTCAAGTGGGTGTACAAGATCAAGCGCACAGCAAATGGTGAAGTTGATCAGTACAAGGCGAGGCTTGTAGCGAAAGGTTACAAACAAAAATACGGCATCGATCATGAAGAAGTCTTTGCTCCGGTTGCTCGACTAGATACGATGAGACTATTAATTTCACTTTCAGCTCATCACAGGTGGAATATATATCATTTAGATGTCTAGTCAGCATTCCTCAATGGTGTTCTTAAGGAAGAGGTGTACGTGCAACAACCAAAAGGCTTTCTTGTGAAAGGGCAAGAAGACGAAGTGTACCATTTAAAGAAACCCTTGTATTGCTTAAAGCAGGCACCATGGGTGTGGAACGCCCGAATTGATGGCTATCTTCATCAAAACGACTTCATTAAATGTCCCTATGAACATGCCATCTACATAAAGAGGAACCATAAAGGCGAATTTCCAATGATTTGTCTTTATGTTGATGATTTATTGTACACAGGAAGCAGTATCTAGATACTTGCTGAATTCAAGGCAACAATGTTTAATGAATTTGAGATGACGGATAATGGATTGATATCCTATTTTCTTGGCATTAAAGTGAAGCAGCAACAAGAGGAGATTTTTATATCCCAGAAGAAGTACATGAAAGATATCTTAGAGAAGTTCAAGATGAATGAATGCAACCCTATGAACGCCCTAGTAGCCATCATAATGAAGCTACCAAGAGAAGGAGACGGATGTTTCGTGGATTCAACTCTTTTCAAAAGTCCAGTTGGCGGCTTGAGATACTTGACGATCACAAGGCCCGATATTACTTATGGAGTCGGACTTGTGAGTCGCTATATGGAGACACCGAATGAGCCTCATTGGCTAGCTGCGAAGAGGATACTAAGGTATATCAAAGGCACACTCAACCTGGGTCTCTTCTATATATATGATGAAAATGCACAACTAGTTGGTTACTCAGATGGTGACTGGGGAGATGATCAAGATGAGAGGAAAAGTACCACATGCTATGTCTTTTATCTTGGGTCAACTGCATTTTCATGGACCTCAAAGAAGCAAGGAGTTATAGCTTTATCTTCATGTGAAGCAGCGTATGTGGCGGCTGCATCTACAATATGTGAAGCAATTTGGTTGCGAAACATACTAAAGGAGTTGGATCATCCACAAGAAGACTTGACCATAATTTTTGTGGACAACAAATCAGCCATCTAGCTTGTAAAGAATCCAGTACATCATGGGAGGAGAAAACACATAGATACACAGTTTTATTTTTTCAGAGACCATGTAAATCAGAAAATCATTGAACTGAAGCATTGTCACACCACTGAACAAGTAGCAGACATATTCACCAAGCTATTATCAGGTGAAACTTTCATGAGGCTAAGAGACATGCTTGACATAAAGACATTTTGATTTGAAGGGGCGTGTTAGAATATCAAATTAAAATGTTAGAATAAATGAGGTTAATACCATGAGTTTTAGAAGTGCAATGGTCATAAGTTTAGAATGGGAAGAGACATAGGTTATGGAAGAATATGAGTAACTTACTCATTTATGATATTTATCTTTATGACATTAAAATAGGAGTTTAAATTGTGACTATTGGTATGCCTAGACGTTTTTATTTTGAAGCCTATATAAAGGGCTATTGTAATCCTTGTTTGATATGAAGAAAGAAAATTGAAGAAATATAAGTGAGTTCTTTGTCTTCATTTGAGAGAGTTCTAAGTTCGTAAATTAAGAGTCAACAGAGACCACTCTCTAACCAGATACTCTCATAAAGAAAGGGACAAAACTTTTCTATCTCACTCTCTTCTCTCTCTATTTTCTTTTTCTAACTGATACCTTAAACCCTCTCCCCACAACCCCCTTTATATAGCCATAAGAAAATAATAAAAAATGGAAAAGGGTTGGTGAGGTCTGACAAATAGGCAGTTAATTTTGAAAACTAATCACAAATTAGGTAGATACAGACATTTTCAAAGTCACGTTTCTCACAAATCTTCACCTTGACTTTAAAAATGAAGATCTTCTCTTTACTCTTGCTGTCTCGCCAGAAGCCCCTTACGGGCTTAACCTCCACTTTGTTGAACTCCAAGCAATTCGAGACAATGCTCGAACTTGTGCGAAGGAACATGCTTCATCATCATATTTGCTGGATTTTCTACAGTACCAATTTTCTCAATCCTGTTAACTTTTCTGATAAAATGATATCTGACATCTATATGTTTTGTTCTTTCATGATACATCTGATGTTTCGTCAAATGTATAGCACTCAGGGTGTTGCAAAACACCGTAATAACACCTTGGTATAAGCAGAGATCTTCAACCAAACCTCTCAACCAAATAGCTTCTTTCGCTGCTTCTGTCACTGCCATATACTCTGCCTCTGTGGTAGATAAAACAACTGTCGACTGTAAAGTCGCCTTCCAACTAATGACACTACCTGAAAGAGTGAATATATAACCTGTCAAGGATCGTCTCTTATCCAAATCACCAGTATAATCTGAATCAGAATAGCCAATTATTCTGCAATCTGAGTCTGTGTTTCTGCCAAAATACAAATCAATATTAGCAGATCATTTCAAATATCTAAGTATCCATTTCATAACCTGCCAATGGATCTTTCCAGGCTTATCCATGTATCGACTCATAACATTGAATGCATGTGAAATATCTGGACGGGTGCAGACCACCGCATACATAATGCTTCCAACTACACTCGCATAAGGAACACAAGACATGTACTGCTCCTCCTCCTCCTTAATCTGAGGTGATAAATCTACTAAAAGATGAAAATGAGCAGCAAGCGGAGTCTTCATAGGCTTGTTATCAAGCATGCCAAATCTCTCTAACACCTTTTTGATGTATTTCTCCTAAGATAGGAATAAACTTCCTTCTTGCCTATTCCTGTGGATCTCCATCCCCAAAATCTTCTTTGCTGCTCCCAAGTCCTTCATCTCAAACTCATGTTTTAATTAAGATTTTAAGTCGTTGATTTCTGACATATCTTTAGCTGCAATCAACATGTCATCAGCATACAAAAGCAAATACACAAAAGAATCATCATTGAGCTTTTATGATAAACACAACTATCATATTTACTCCTAGAATAACCACGCTCAAACATGAAAGTATCAAATCTCAAATACCACTGCCTCGAAGACTGTTTTAATCCATAAAGATATTTCTTTAACCTGCACATATGGTCTTCTTTACCTTCAACAATGAACCCATCTGGCTGATACATAAAGATCTGCTCCTCAAGCTCGCCATGTAGAAAAGTTGTCTTAACATCAAGTTGATCAAGCTCCAAAGTAAAATGAGCAACCATAGCAAGCAACACGTGAATTGAGGTATATTTTATAAATGGAGAGAATACTTCATTGAAGTCCACACCTTCGGTCACACTGTAGCCTTTAGCTACTAAACATGCATTGTACCTTATAGAATCTGTATCCGGAGTTCTTTCTTTCTTCTTGAAGACCCATTTATAGCCAACAATCTTCTATCCCCTTGGTGGCTTCACTAGCTCCCATGTCTAGTTCTTGTGAAGAGACCCCATCTCTTAAGTCATCGCAACAGTCCAATTTGCAGTCTCATTGCCACTAATAGCCTCCTTATAGGTAGAAGGATCTGGAACCTCAATCGATTCTGTTATACTCAAAGCGTTAGCAAGCATGTCTGCATAGTATTGAGGAGGTCGGATCAGCCTTTTTGTTCTCCCGATGGCAATATTATACTGTTGCTCTTGCGGTGTATTAGCATCTGAAGTTAAACCTTCCGCAGTATCAACTGGTTCAACATGAGCGCCCTCAAGCACTTTCTTTAAAGTTGAGCTCTCTAGCTCCACCTGCTTGATAGACTCCTTTTTGTTGGCCTCTTTGTTTTGATGATGTTTAACAAATAATTTACCACTAATGTTATTTGTCTAGTGTTTGTACATTCTTATGTATTGTAGACAAACAACGTAGTTGGAGGATGGATGGATTAGCACTTCAACGACGATATCAAAAGGAGGTTGGCGGAATTGTGGAGTGAAGCATCGTACAATCTAAGTTCAAGATCCAAGTTTAGCTTCATCTGCAACATGTACCAAGTTGAGCTCAATGAAGATCAAGATCAAGATTGGGTAATTTAGTTTAGGATTTATATTATGTGTGTTAAGTACTCTAAGCTCAATTATCTACACACACGATTTATTGGTTTCTTCGTATATATATATAGTTATATATATATACATAAGTTTTGGTTTCTATGCATATATATAGTTATATATATACATACATTATGGTTTAGCCAAAATGTGAAAATTCACTATCTCATATTTTCATATTTTGGACTATTTTGTAAAATGATGATATTTTTCATTTGGGAGGTCCTTTCTAATAACCAGTTACTATAGCATGTTTATTATCATGTCCACAATCATTCCCCAAAGTTTTACATTTTTTGGAATTTATTTGATATTTTTAACCAGTGTTTTAAAATTAGCATAACAGTTTTTCTGCTATGTCAGTTTTCGATCGACCGCACCGGTCGACCGATCATTTGTTCTTTCATCACCATGCAGCAGAGAGTTGGTCGGTCGACTGGTGCGGTCGACCGAGACCTCCATCGGTCGACCGATAGAATTTCCGGTCGACCGACAATAGATCCGTTGCACTCCAACGGCTATTTTCTGAGCTGATTTTTCTGGGGCTTTTTGGACTTTTGCTTGGGGGTTTGGCTGAGATTTTGAGTGGGTATAAATACCCAATTGATGTTCTCTTTCAACCAAACCAAGAGAATTGTTTAGAAAAGTTTAAGGGTGTTTTGTGTTTGTTTAAAAGAGTGTTTAAGATTTTGGTTTGTGAAGATAATTTCACAAGGGCTTGAGGAGATAATCTTTGGTGTTTGAGCTTCAAATCATCTCTCTCTCACTCTTGTCATTTATTGGAGAAGTTTTCTAAACTCAATCTAGCTTTACATTTTATTGTTTGATTATCATTTTATTAAGCTAGTGTTTATATTGAGTTTAGTTGATTTTATTTATCTCTTTGTACACACACAACCATTGAGCTTATTGTATATACATTCATATTATAATTGGGTTGTGGGATTGTGTAACTTAGAGAGTGAGCTTATAATTCGTTCTCATTCATTATAGAGAACAAACACTTTGTATTGAGCCTATTTGTGAGGATTCACTTGTAATACACTTGTATACCGAGAGAAGTGTGTGGTGAGAGACGGGGTCGAGTCCAAGAGGAGTGGCATCGGTTGACATGCCTAGGGAGAGGTTGTAACCGAGCACTTGAGGAGGAGGACACGGGCTAGAACCAACACTTAGTGTGTGAGGTGTGATTGCATAGTGATTGTATTGTGAGGTGTAAACGTTGTTCGGGTGAACGTAGAAAACCCGGTTGTGATAGTGGAGATCTCCTCGAGGTGAGGAGCGGAGATGTAGGTCGTGGGGACCGAACTCCGTAATCAAATTGTTTGTTTGTGATTGCATTGACGCACTTCCTTTTATGTTCATATCTTATATCGCCTTTGTATATTACTTGTTGATTATATTGCCCACTATCTAGTTTAGATTGTTTACCCTTGAGTTTATATATATATATATCCTTGCACATACATTGCCTATATCTCTTTGTTAGGATATATCTTGTTGTTCATATTGCTTATCCTAGCTCATATACATTGTTGTATTTCAAACTTGCTAGGATAACTTGTTAATATATTTTAATTTGCATTTAAATCGGATTAGATTAGCATAAGACCCTAATCACCCCCCCTCTAGGGTCTAACACTTTTCAGTACCTGTAGTGTCAATAACAAACTCCTTTCTCGGGTAAAGCATGGATTTTTTTATCATAAGTAACATCCCTACTAATAATAAACTTAGGTGACTTAGGATCAGAACACCAAAATTTATATCCCTTCACCCAAGTAGCATATCCTAGAAAGATAGTTTTCTTTGCTCTAGGTTCAAGCTTATCATCATTAACATGAAAATAAGCAAAGCAACCAAATACTCTTTAATGAGAGTAATTAGCAGGGGTACCATATCATACCTCTTTTGAAGTCTTGAAATCAATTGCTGTAGAAGGTGATCTATTTATCAAATAGCAAGCTGTATTGACCGCCTCTATCCAAAAGTCTTTTGACAAACCGGCATTAGAGAGCATGCACCGAGCCCTCTCTAAAAGTATTTTGTTCATCCTTTCTGCAACTCCATTTTGCTGTGGTATATGTCGAACTATACGATGACGCATAATACATTCATTCTTGCTGAACTGGTCAACCTCTGTGGAACAAAACTCCATCCTATTGTTGGTTCTGAGGCGCTTCACTTTCTTTCCTACTTGCTTCTCAATCTTAACCTTCCATTGTTTGAAGGTTATAAACACATCACTTTTATGCTTCAAAGGATACACCCAAACTTTTTTGGAATAATCATTAATCAATGTTAGCAGAAAACGAGCTCCACCTTTCGATAGAACCCGAGAGGGACCCCAAACATCTGAATGGATATAATCTAAAGTACCCTTAGTTCTATAGACACCGGTACTAAAGGATACTCTATCATGTTTGCCGAAAACACAATGCTCACAAATGTCTAATTTGCTAATTTTCTGTCCACAAAGCAGACATTGTTTACTCAATATATCCAGTCCTCTCTCACTTATATGCCCTAACCGCATATGCCACAAATGTGTAGTGTCTGAATCTGAATCCTCTGAGGATGACACTGCTGTAGCACCTGTTACTGTACTACCTTAAAGGATATAGAGGGTATTTACCTTCGTTCCTTTCATCACAACAAGATAGACTTTACTTACTCTCAAAACTCCATCTTTAGTCGAAAACTTAAAACAATTTGAGTCAAGGGTGCCTAAAGAAATGAGGTTCTTCTTTAACTCTAGAATATGACGAACATTGCTCAATATTCTAACAATACCATCATGGGTTCTAATCTTAATTGATCCGATACCAACAGTCTTGCAAGATATGTTATTTCCCAACAAGATATTCCCACCATCGATAAACTGATATGTGATAAACCAATTCTTATGCGGACACATATGCTTTCCGGGAAGGTAGGTCTGGTCAGTCCTTCTCCAATTAGCATCTCGCCTGATCATTTGCTGAGTGAATAGCAGCAAGTGCGATAGGAACAACCCGAATCAAGAATCCACTCATCTTGTGAATGAATATTAACACTAACTGAAAGAACTTCATGTGAACTAGAAGACTCTTCAGTTACAGTAGCAACTGAAGGTTTTACATCCTCAGACTTCGACTGTGAATTATCCTTTGCTTTAAGCGCTGGACTTATATACCCATATTTGTGATAGTAATAATATTCAACATTTTTTCTTGCCCTGGACTTTGATCTAGACATGTTTCTAGATTTGCCTCTACCACCAACACCCTTTTCAGGACGACCACTAGCGAATAAGCCTTCAGCTTGATCCTCTCCTTCTATGACAGACACTTTCTTCCTTAACCCTTTTGAATGTAAGGCTGATTTGACATCCTCCTAAGAAAGTGTATCTCTACCATATAATATTCTATTAACAAAATTCTCATAAGAATGAGGTAATGAACATAACAAGATCAAGGCTTGATCTTCTTCAACGATTTTAACATCAATATTCTTTAAATCCATAAGAATAGTGTTAAATTCATCTAAGTGGTCCTTAACTCGCATACTTTCCTTCATGCGAAGGTTGAAGATGCATTGCTTCAAGTAGAGCTTGTTCGTTAGAGATTTCGTCATGTACAAGCTCTCTAACTTAAGCCATAAGCCGGCGGCGATATCTTCATTTGCAACCTCCCGTAGGACCTCATTGGCCAAACAGAGATGTATGACACTATGTGCCTTCATCTCCAACTCTTCCTTCTCATCATCGGACATAGATTCCGGTAACTTATCCTTTCCAAACAAGACTTTGAACAGTCCTTGTTGTACCAGAAGATCCCTCATTTTTACTCTCCACAAACTGAAGTTTTTTCCCACCAAATTTCTCCATTTTGTATTTCGCAAAAGACATCATGAAGCCCACTAGAATAGTAACTATAATTATGAACAATAACTGAACAGTAATCGTAGGTATGAATAGTACTCATACGTATGAATAGTAACTATACTTTTGAATAGTACAGTACACGTGAATAGTACTCAACGCTTTTAAAGAGTAAATGATAATCTAACTTATTTTTTGGTGTGGAGGATCCACTATCAGTGGCAGCCACAGAGCATACAATAAGCAAATACACGTACTCTAAATCAGCCTCTGATACCAGTTTGTTATAGCGGAGGGGCTCCACGGACACAAAAGATGTCTATACAATAGTGGATAAATAGAACATCACTTAAGAATTTAATGTGGTTCGGTCAGTATGACCTACGTACACGGGCGAGAACAACAAAGAATTTTACTAATCACCAAAAGAGAAGATTACAAAAGAGGAGATCACTCTCTAACCAGAGACTCTCACAAAGAAAAGGACAAAACATTTCTATCCCACTCTCTTCTCTCTCTGTTTTCTTTTCTCCGACTGATGCCTTAAACCCTCTCCCCTCACCCCCCCCCCCCCTCCCCCCCCCCCCCCCCCCCCCCCCCCCTTATATAGCCATAAGAAAATAAAAAAAAAAATAGAAAAGGGTTGGTGAGGTCTGACAAATGAGCTGTTAATTTTGAAAAACAATCACAAATTAGGCAGATGAAGACATTTTCAAAGTCACGTTTCTCACAGGAATTAAGTGCAACAATCTTATTTTGTAAATGTATGAAAGCCTAACTATTAACGCCAAAATAAACAAGAAGAGGAGTTGGCTCTGTTTTTGTTTCCATGTGTGATTTGTTTGAGGAAAGGTCGATTTTTATGTAAGGTAGTTACTTAGAAAGAGTAAAAAAGGTGTTTCTTTGGGGTGTATGAGAGCATCTCCAACAGCTTCTCCAAAATTTTCTTCAAAATAGGGAAACAAAAGTCATATTCTCCAACTAATTTTTACACAAACTCCAATAGCTTCCCCATTTTGAAGAATCTATTTTTTCCTCCAAAAATTTAGAGAATGCTGCAGATTTGGGGAAGCTTCCCCATTTTTTCTCCTCCATCCCTATTTTGGGGAATGAGATGGGGAATCTGTTGGGCCAAAAACCTAACTAAATTCTCTAAAATTGAGAAATGGGGAAGCTGTTGGAGATGCTCTGAGTAAGAATAACTTGTTCTGGGTTGCACGTGTGCCTTATCAAGTATCTTCTATGCATCTATATTCACACCCAACACACGAAAACCAACTTCAAATCTTGAGGAAAGTTTGGTGTACAAATTCTTGATCATTATACAAGTTGAAGCCGGACACGGATAGCCACATGTTAAACATTCGCTATTATTGTGCACAAAAATGTTCCTAAAACTGATAATCTCTTACAAAATGATAACTAGCTAGTAATAGGATTCCTCATTCTTGTTTAGATTGTCGAAATATTACATTGGATATGCTTTCAAAATATCATAACCCAATGATCTCATCAATGGCGTCATCAATGGCGTCCAAAGTACATTGAATTATCGAATTGGAAAATTTGGGTATAATTATTATCATAGTATCAGCTTAAGTGTTGAGAATGGTGTTGAGAACGGTGATAATGATACTCGACGGAGTGGCTTTTTGTGGATACATGGATCATCTTGATGATATGTATTGCAAGTACGAAATTATTTATAAAGTGTATGTGCGTATGTGAGTTCATGAGTGAATGTGTGTATGTTAGTGTACATTCCATCTGGCTACTAAGCCAATGCACCTGAGTCCTAAGCTCATCCATCTCAGGTATCTAAAACCTAAGATCCGCCACCTCGCAAATTAGCTCTTGATTAGTGTCGATTTCAAAAATGGAGGACGCCCTCAAATAAGATCTAGAGACACCAATGTTCAAATCTCTCTCATAGCCACCGTGATGCCATCCGTGGAAGGAGTCTAATACATGAATGAAAGCAGCTATATCCTCATCTATGGCAGAACCTATCCCAGATAATTATACAATACAGATCTAGGCATATTTAAGAAAACTATATTGGAAATAGCTAAGATCTTAACACTTACACAACAATCCTTTGTGACTACATATCGGTATATGTAATTTCCTAGGCTCTAGTCCATTGATGAGGAATGAGTACCTAGATAGAGTTTCAAAAGTGTAGGTGTACCTCCAGCCTTAAATGATGTCACCTCTATGTAATTTACAAAAAATATATATGTATAATCGATTACTTTATTAAGAAATGTAGATATGGATTTTAAATAGCCATTAAATGAAAATTTACCAATACCTCCACAGCCTAACTCATGTTCCTCAAGCCACTTGTATAGGTTGCTCTATCCTTCTTTTTCTATGCCTGACTCTCTATAATGTGTGCCACCTCAAACTGCACATCAATGTTATATTTAGATTAGTAATCACACAATGACGAAGTTAATTACATATAAATAATTTATTTAATTTATTTTATATTCCTTCTTGTTCTCAGAAGAGAATAGACATACAACTTCTTGTATTTCCCTCTATCAATCAAAGAAAATGCTAGAATGTCGAAGAGACTATCCATCTCACCTTCAAGAGTGCTATTCTATAGTTTATAACACTCGTTATAGACTTGGCACCTACGATGTTGGACCCTCTCCTGCATCCTTAACTTCACGCCTTGGTAGATAGCAAGATGGTTGAGAGGGTGGTTAGGATCTTGGGGGAGAATCTGATAGAATTTTTTACATATACAATAACTGAATTGCGTTAAAATTTTTGGTACCAAATGACTGTAAATTAATTTGATAAATCAAAATACAACTATATATATACCTAAGAATTTGACAAGAAACATAAGATGACTTATTGTGCTCCTCACCCTATTCCACATGAAATGCATACTGGCGGCTCTCTTCACCCAAATACTTGCCTCATTTCTTAGTATAATCATCAACAAGGTGGTGCTTGGAATCGACATGCAGAGGCCATGCATTTTCTCCCTTCAGAATATTGGGATGCAAATTATTGGCTTTATTTGGGGAGAGGCACTACAGGTACACTCCCAGGCACACCGTCATCCCCACCACTCCCTCTCTTGCTACAGTACACTGGGCCCCACATGAGATTTTAAAAATAAAATCTCATGTGGGGCATAGTGTACTGTAGCAAAAGAGGGAGTGTGACTTAGGATGTGCATAGGAGTATGCCTATATCATTTTCCTTATTGTATACAAGCCCTCTTGTAAAAGTACAACAAGCCCACATCACCTACTCATGTTTGCTTGTGAATAGTTTTTAAAAACAGAGGACTCGCTCATGTCATCACCCAGCATTTTGTATAATTTGGCCTCTAGTGTGGTGTGGGGCCTACCGAGTTTTATTTTCAGTGCAATGCTACTCAGATTATAAACTTCCTACTAATTTTTTTAACAGACTCAAATCAAACTCAAGAGGACGAGTGTTGTACAACCTTACTCATTTGTGCCATAGTTATGAAAACTCAGCGAAAAAACAAAATCAGAAATCGAATGAGCAACAGATAGCTTGTAATAGCTCCTCAAAAACCATTTGCATCAATTTGGCTTAGTGTTGGTGTATCTTTTTTTGCCAGTAACATATTTAATCTTTCAGGAAGATGTCAAGCTCATGAGCAATCTAGGACTGGAAGCCTACAGATTTTCCATCTCTTGGTCAAGGCTTCTTCAGAGTATAGAACATCAATGTCTTCAGATACATCATGGATAAGATATTTAGGATACGAAGTTGACATCATGAACCTTTTAATAAAGCCCATAATTTTAATAAAGCCTATCATCACCACCATCATCATCAATGTAACATGTTCCATATGGTCCCATCTAATTTTGAAACAGTTGCAACTTGCAATTCAGAAATTTTAACGGTGGAAATCTGGGAAAAACACATGGTGAGTTGAGGGGGGGGGGGGGGGGGGGGTGCAGTCCATAAATGAGCTTAGCTAGAATTGACAGGATGCAACTGCACATGCACATGTTTTTGCTCTTTTTTATCTAAATATCCTCTCTCCAATTTGATTAAAAACAATTGTAAAAAGATTAGTAACACGGTGAAGAGTCGTGAAAATATGTTAACTTATAGGTTTGATTAGTCAAGCGCGCACAAAAGAATCTGTATATATTTATAGGAAAGAGACATACTTTATAAATATTAAGGTTGTAAGGGAATGAGATAATATTGAGGTTTTTTCCCATACGTACTAGTTGGGTAAGTCGTTCCATCTTGGACTTAAGCTCGGCCATCTCGCAAGGAAATCAGGAGGAGTGGCAAATATCATAGTTGAGAAAGTCTTCAAATAGTGTCTACTGACACCATGACCCAAGCCACTCTCAGAACCGCCGTGATGCCCTCCATGTACCTCATCTAAAACTTTGGTCATCGCGGTAAACTTGGGTTCTTGGTCGATGCCTAATGATTTTGCCTTTTCTATCACATGGTCCTATATCACGTAAAATATTCAAATGTAACCCATTAATATTATTATAAATATACTTAAGAAAATCGTTTGAATTTGTTGAAAAATGAACACTAACGCAATACTCTTGAGTTTGGGTGTCAAGAAATATACATGAGTATGTGTCACCATTTGGATCTGTTGTGCGCGGTGCGGAAGTGGTCGAATCACACAATTCGAACAAGAGAGATCACAACCAAATAAACAAGCACAATCACCAAATAACACAAGAGATTTACGTGGTTCGGCAAGTTGCCAACGTCCACGGGGCAAGGAGGGGGGAGTTCTTACTATAAGAAATCAAGAGAATACAAATAGAGTTACAAATCTTACCGATCAAACCCTAAAACAAAGCTCTAGATCTCTCACAACTCTCCCACAATTAGATGCAATAATTCTCTCTTCAAGGCTGCTCAAAATCGTCCTTGAGTTACCCTAAACAATCAGGTTTTGAGTTATATATAACTCAGAAACGAAACGGGTCAAAATCCAAAAGGCCCAGCCCAAACAGACTGCGGTCGACCGCGGCGGTCGACCGCGCAGGTTCGCGGTCAGGTTTCGCGGTCGACCGCGGTGGTTGACCGAACCACAAACCCGAGAGTAAAAATCAATTACAGTCATTTGCGGTCGACCGCCATCAGCTCTGAATCTTACTGCCCTTCGTGCATGATCGCGATCGACCGCCAGACTTTCTGGCTGATCCTTTGCTGTTTACTGCATTTCTTTAATTCTCCACCTCGGTGAATGTTTCCACCAAAAACTGAGCCGACACCAAGTCATCCAATAGTCCCTCAACAAGTCAGGGAACCAAACTAGGGCTGAAACGCGATCTCCCCCATCTGAATCAACTGATCAAACTGGCTGCATCTGAAAGATTGCCTATGTATCCTCTTGCCCAAGGAATCAAGCCGAACGTACTTCACCCAAATGGCCTCTAAAAGCCTCAATCCACTAGAAGAGTTCGCAACCCTTCTCCAACATCACGATCAAGTCTACGGCTGATAGCACCTCCAATGGCCTCAAACTGAACTAATCCAAACATCTCCACCTGAGATGAACCAATGGCCATATCCAGACTACATCTATCAGCTGTATTCAAATCAATCAACCTATCATCTGCATCCAAATCAACATGATTCCTAATCTGTGTCACATTAGCTAGAATCCCAAATGATACGGTATGATCTAGAGTTTCCACCCAACGTGGAGTAGCATCACTCTCCTCCCGCTGCGATATCCCAAAGATCTGATCACCACTCTCCACCTGCCGAGAGTCAAACATGACATACCTGCTCAGAATAAAGTCAGAAGTCAATACCTGATAATCAAACACGCCTCTGAATCCTAAATGTGCTATCGGATCAAATCTCACATCCACGACGTGACCAGGTGCTGGGTAGCCAAACATCCGACGCAATCAAAAATCTGAAGCAGCTCCACCAGATCCCATATCTCTACATGCAGCAGTTGGCAACCTATACATGAGACGGCCCAAACCTATCGTAGCCTGCACACTAATGCCAATGATTGACATCAAACGCCGATCCTCCTCCAGAAAGGAACAGCTGACCAAATCTGCCATCTCACCTTGTCGTCTCAAAGTTTCCACACCAATGAAGTGTCTCCTATTGCCGTGAGCTTGGCACACATGCAAGAAAGAACCCCTACCATAATCAGAATGTCGGGTTACCTTTCTACCAACACACTTCCTCTATCTGTTGTGGGCTTCTAGGACTTCATACCAACGGGACTTGGTTGCAACCCACCAATGCCAAGAGCAATCCCCAACTACGGAAACCACATACCTATTACCTCCCAATGATGCTGCTTTGGAAGGCCCCCGAATGCCTGAATGAACACTCCTCAGAAAACCCCTCGAATGATGGATAGAAGTGCCAAACTCCACCTCGGTCTTCTCGCTCATACCAATGGGTCACAGGACTTCAAACTGCAGGTCAAAGCACTCTTCAATAACCTATGCACGGCATTACCAATCAAATAACCCAGCATCAAACAACGCCACAGTCTAGCCAAATCTAATGAAGTCGTCATCTCCCTATCAATCGTCGTGCTTCCGAGCAAATAGTACAAATTGCTCCTTCTGATGCCCTTCATCACAATCATGGACCCCAATGTGACCTTCAAACGTGCATCCACCAAGGTTACTTTATAGCCAGATGCCACCAAAGCTCCTAGTGAAATGATGTTCTTCGACAACTGCGGAACAAACCTTACTCCTTCCAACTCCTGAATCACTCCGTCATACATCCGAATACGAACAATACCAATACCACTAATAGAGCATGCATGTCCATTACCTATGAGCACAACATCCTCTCTTTCCAACTTCTGAAAGCTGGAGAACCAATCCCTCCTAGGGCAAACGCGGTATGAAGTACCTGAATCTAACATCCACTCTGTAGAGTTGGCAACACAAACTGACGGAAGTGCAGACAATGAATAGCCCAAAGAATCCGAATCTGAATTGTTGCCACTAGTCTTAACAATATTCACCTCTGAAGCTTGTACAGCTTTCCCCTTATTCTTCTCGGCTCGATCTAACTTTGGGCATTCGTCTTTCCATTGCCCATCCTCTTTACAAAAGGCACACTGATTCCTAAGAATCCCACGATGTGCACCTCTAGACTGCGACCTCCTGCTTTGGTTTGAACCATGGCCATGAACTACTAATGCATCTCCCGATGCCTTCTTGGAGGACTCATCAACACTCTTCCTCAACTCATAATTCACCAACGCTGAGATCACCTCCTTATAGCTAACAGTAGTTCTTCCATTAATCATAGTGAGAACAAAGGTACCATAATCATCCTCGGACAACGAACACAAAAATAGAATCGCCTTGTCTTTATCCTCAATCATAATATCCACATTGGCCATGTCTGAAAGTAGCTTCGTGAAGTTGTTAACATGCTCCCTGATGGAAACTCCCCTCTTCATCTTGAACTGGTAAAACCTTTTCTTCAAGTGAAGCCGATTCTTAATGCTCTTAGTAAGATACTTTTCATTGAGTGTTTCCCACATCTTCTTCGCCGACGTCTCGTTCATCACATCATAAATAAGATCTGGCGTCAAGCATGACCGAATAACTCCACACGCCCTACTATTCATCTTCTTCCAAACCTTAGCTTCCATCTCGGCAGGTTTCTCTTATAACTCAAGAGTCTCTTCCAAGTTTTGAGCGTCCAACGCATCCATCACCTGGCACCTTCACAAACCGAAATTGATCTTACCATCAAACTTCGGAATATCGATCTTCATGTTATTGATGCTCAAACTATGTATCGTCTTCGTATGAGACGATCCTGATGTGCTTGCTTCACCCATGTTGTCGATCTAACTCTTCAAATAGGAATCCTTCATCGAATACTTCAAACAAGCCTCAAGTCAAAACCTGGCTCTGATACCAATTGTTGTGTGCGGCGCAGAAGCGGTCGAATCACACAATCCAAACAAGAGAGATCACAACCAAATAAACAAGCACAATCACCAAATAACACAAGAGATTTACGTGGTTCGGCAAGTTGCCTACGTCCACGGGGTAAGGAGGGGGGAGTTCTTACTATAAGAAATCAAGAGAATACAAATAGAGTTACAAATCTCACCGATCAAACCCTAAAACAAAGCTCTAGATCTCTCACAACTCTCCCACAATTGGATGCAACAATTCTCTCTTCAAGGCTGCTCAAAATTGTCCTTGAGTTATCCTAAACAATCAGGTTTTAAGTTATATATAACTCAAAAATAAAATGGGTCAAAATCCAAAAGGCCCAGCCCAAACAGACTGCGGTCGATCACGGTGGTCGACCGCGCAGGTTCCGCGGTCGACCGGGCGGTCGACCGAACCACAAACCCGAGAGTAAAAAATTGATTACAGTCATCTGCGGTCGATCGTGACGGTCGACCGTCATCATCTCCGAATCCTACTGTCATTCGTGCACATTCGCGGTCGACCGCGGCGGGCCGCGCAGGTCTCGCGGTCGACCGGGCGGTCGACCGAACCACAAACCCGAGAGTAAAAAATTGATTACAGTCATCTGCGGTCGATCGTGACGGTCGACCGTCATCATCTCCGAATCCTACTGTCATTCGTGCACATTCGCGGTCGACCGCGGCGGTCAACCGCCAGACTTTCTAGCTGATCCTTTGCTGTTTACTGCATTTCTTCAGGATCCACTAATGTCATGTGAGTACCCAAATACTCCTTTTAGGCACTTGAGGAGCCACCTGATTCTTCGATTTAAGCTCTTTGTAACTCAACAAAAAAATATGTATAACATATTATATTATAAATAAAGAAATGCATTTTTTTAAAACTCAAAGAATACTTTATACCACTCTTTGTTTTGCTCGAACTATGCTCCTCGAGCCACCTGTATAGGTTTATCGACCTCACTTCTTATTTCATTTTATCTCCGCCTACACATAAAAGTAAGAATTAGATTTCAATCTGATACTAAGTATATACTAGGCATCATATTTTTTGTTAATATATACATGCTTGCTCTTAGAAGAATAAAACGAGCATAGGTCACCCCACCAATTTTCATCAATCCTTTCAAACACCTTTTCCTAGAAGAGAGCATGTCTCTTCTCTTCTAGGGTCTTCAACCATATTTAACAATGTGATTAGGGTTTTCAACATGATTAGGGTCACAGAAAGCAATCTCTACCATTTCCTCCATCTTCTCTTCCGGAAACAAGTTAATATCGTTAACTTCTTCTTCTTCTTCTTCTTCTTCTTCTTCTTCAGCATTAATAGGAGTTAGAATTTCTCCATGATATACCCAAGTTGTATAACCTCTAATAAATCCATATTTAACAATGTGAAGTTCTACATCTTCCTCTTTACGATGCAAAGTATTCTCGTAATGGCTACACGGACAAAGAATCATGTCATGTTGGATCTTATCGTGTTCACGTATAAAGTTCATAAAAGAAGCAACTGTTAGGTCTCATGTTATGAGCCTACATCTTCTATTTTTATTTTGATGATTACAAACAATTCCTAATATTGTTTGTCTAGTGTTTATGTTTTCTTATTAGGTATTCAAGACAAATAATATGTTAGAGGTTGGATGGATTGAGCCTTCACGACCACATCAAATGGAGGATTGATGGAATAGTGGAGTGAAGTCATTGCACATCAAGTCATATTCAAGATCAAGCTTCATCCGAAACCAAGACGAACATATTGAAAATCTATCAAGCTTTGGTATAATTAGTTGTTTTGTAGCATATATTGTGTGAATATATTTCAAGCTCAATATATATATATATAAATACACACACAATTTTGATTTTATTACAAAATGAGTTTATTTGAGAAAACAATGCAATATTGTTTTATTAATATTATTTATATTACATTCATGTTTTATAACATTTATAAAAACATTTCATAAAGTTTCCACATGTTCTTACATGTTTCATGTTTTATAACATTTATAAAAACATTTCATAAAGTTTCCACATGTTCTTACATGTCAAACTTCATTTTCAAGATTCATCAAAAACATGTATTATGTATATTTTTGATAAACATTAAGTTTTCACAAATATGAGGACCTTTTTGCAAAATTCCTTTTTAAACATGTTTGTCAAAATGTTTATAAGCTGTTTGCAAAGTTTCATATTTTTTAGAATTTATTTACTATTTTTTACAGAGCCTTGAAACTCAATTTTAAAATCGATTCAAGCTGATAACCTGTTATCAGTCGACTGGTCAGTCAACTGATGGCATCAGTTAACTGATGTGTTAATGATGAAAGTGTCTACAATCATCAAAAGTCTCTGTTTTATTTTGGTCGACTGACCAGTCGACTGATGATCCATCAGTCGACTGATAAAAGTTCATCAGTCGACTAATAAGCTGTCGATTGCTTGTAACAGTGAGCTCATTAGTCGACTGATGAAACCCGTTAATCGACTAATAAGCCGTCCAATGGCTAGTTTTGTGTAGTTTTCAGATTTTTGGTTTTTGAGCTATTTTGTCTTTTTCTCTGGGTTTTAGCTAATGTCTTGAGTGCCTATAAATACCCCGGTGCACTCAACTCTTACAGTAATGAAGAAAATTGTTTAATCAAGTTTTGAAAGAGTTTAGTTTATATTTAAGCATTGTTTTAAGTTTGTTTCAAAAGAGGAGTTTTTCACAAGGATGAAGCTTTTTTATTTCAACTGAGGAATTCATCCTCATCATCTATCTACAGCTCCTTGTGTTTATAAAGAAGATTTCTAACTCTTTTATCTAGCTTATTTATCTTTAGATTTTCATATTCATATCTTAGCTAGTCGTACTTGAGTTAGAATTTTATTGTTCTCATTTATTACTCAGACCTCAATTGAGCTTTTAATATTATTCATACAATATATTGTTAGGTTGTGGTGAGTGATTTAGTGAGAGTGAGCTTTATAGTATTCTCATTCATTGTTAGAGTATAAATCATTGTACTTGAGCCTTATTGTGAGAGTATCACCTTGTAATACACATTTACACCAAGAGGAGTCTGTGGTGAGGACATAATCGATACCAAGAGGAGTGGTGTCAGTAGTAAAGCCTAAAGAGAGGTAGTAAAGCCATGCACTTGAGGGAGGCGATACGTTAGGACCAACACTTGAGCTTGTAGTTTATGTATGTACATTGCGAGAGATTTATAGAGTTTTCGGTGAGCTAGAAAACTGAGTGTGTAGAGAAGTTCTAGCTTCCAAACTGGGTGTGTCGATAGTGAAGTTCTCCCTGGGAGTGGGGAGCAGAGACGTAGGACGGAAGGTCTGAACTCCGTGATCATACTATTGTATTTGGATTTGCTTTATGTGTCCACTATTTGTTTATATTGTTTCTTGTTTATATTACCCTTTGCATATATATCCTTACATATATCTTATTGAATATCATCATTGTTAGTATATATTTGTTAAATAATTTTAATCGGTATTAATATCTAATAAGATTAGTAATAACCCTATTCACCCCCCCCCCCCCCCCCTCTAGAGTACTTTCAATTGGTATCAGAGCTTGGTGCTCTTTGATTTGAGGTCTAACCACCTTGAGTTAAAGATCCCTTGTTCTTTTTATTATTGCTAATCTTGTTTTGATATTTTCTTCTTTCTTGCATAATTTTATGAACATGCACGGTGCACCTAGTCTTGGTTATGCTATTAACATTGCTCCTAGAATTAGTAATTTCTCCTATGAATAATGTTGTGTTAGATTTAACACTTTTGCTAGATCTACAAATACCAATATATGAGAAATTATTGAATGTGCTTATATTGTACCCACTACGGAAAAATCCAAGTGGAGTGATAATGATGTTAGATTGTTTGTTATGAACAAGTTTTTGTTAGAATTTCTTATTGATGCTTTTGTCTTATCTTTTGCTAACAAACTTGATTCTTTTGATAGTGTTTATACATTATGGAAATTAATAGAAGCACATCAAGGGGACTTGGAGGAAATTCGACAATATTTAGAGGATTCGACTTCAAGTTTAAAAGGAGCATCATATTCATGCATTGGACCACTAGGCGATAGCCCTAGTGAGGTACGCGAGTTCGACAATGATAATGATTTTACTTTTCATGAGCTCGCACATGAATATGAAAAATTGTTGCATGACCATAAGAAATTAAAGCATAACTTTAAAGAATTAAAAAGCAAGCATGCTCAATTAAAATCCGATCATGAGTCTCTTATATCTAAGTTTGATTTCATTGCAAACGAAAATGTTAATCTTAAAGAATACAATGAAAAATTAAGATTGGATATTGCATGTTTGACTCATGATAAGAATAATGCCATGATAGAAGTAGAGGCTAATAAAAATAAATTAGATACTCTTGTTTGTTCTATTTCTTGTGACAATGCATATATTTCAAATGATGAGTTGAATCAAATAAAGAAATGTATATCATCCTTAGATTCAACATTAAATACATGCATTGCCAGCAATGAAAAGCTTATGGACTTGTGTGCAAAGTCTCATGATAATATTTCTAAGAAACATATTTACTATGCACACATGTATAATAAAACTTACAAGTGTTCTATTTGCGGCCAAAAAGGCCATATTGTTAACTTTTGTTATGATGCACAAAAACCCACCATGCCTAAATATATTCATCCTTGTGCATCCCATTAAGCTTATCCATCTCATACACATGTACACACACAATAGTGATAATCATAAACATGCTCATGTGTGTAAGTGTAATTTTGTGGTCGTTTTGGTTATTTGACTAAATTTTATTTTGATTTGAAAAATGTTTCTCATTTGAAAAAAACTTCAAATAAATTACAAGAAAATAAACTTAAACCCCTTTTCAGGCTTTCACGGCACCACATGGCAAAAGCACCTCTCCAAATATTGGACCTCCATGAAATGCTAACATTCTCTTAACAATTAGTTCTGCTTTTGCATTGTATACAGTCATACAATGAATTACATTGTAGTCACCGATTTCTAGATACGGATACCAGCCTAAAGCCATTAAGCGGTGTTATATCAATCATTAAGAGAGAAAAAGAGTCATTTAATCTTGAAGCCACATCGAACTTTTATAAACATTAGCATTGAAAAATACAAACTGATAAAATTAACATTTACCAAGATTACACCTTTAATTAATTAGAAAAATTAACTTTAAAACACTATAAATGGTGTGAAATTAACCTGATACTCATCCCCAAACTCGTGATTAAAAGCAGCCTTAATCGCCTTAGCCAAAAGCCCGATGCCCACCACCAGTATTGCTACAAAACAACATTCTTGAAGCATTTTCAGCCACCAGGATAAACACTGCATTAGTAAGCTATGAAAATAATTTCCATTAATACCTTCAAGCCATCCTCTAAGCCAGGGCCACGAAATGATTTCGAGGAAGACGATTAGCCTTGTCAAAACTCGGCTTGAAAACCAACTTCAATCCAAACCTAACCAACAATAAACATAAAATCCTAAATTAGCACCATATTTAACAAGAACACATTACTTACAATAATCAGCTATATGAAATTTCCCAACTTGCTTAGATGTCACATCTTTTATGCGCTTGGCGTATTACAAAATTAGTGAAATTGATTATACCAGTTATCTTCTGTTCCTGACATGATCATACTTAAAATAAATGAATAAATTGTTAAGAAAACATTGCTTAGTAAAAAAAATTCACCTTGGCGAGCTACTCATCAGAAACCCTAAATGAATCGATTTGATCTACGCCACCCCCATGCTTCCTCAAGAAACCTTTTAACTTCCTCAGATGCTCCGAGCTCGCAAGATGATTAATCGCATTACAGCTACAAACATGAAAACTAACCAATAGAAACACCTAGAATCCTCAAAATCCCAAATTAAAAACCCTAGAAACCTCAAATCTGTACCAGGAGATGGAGCCGCTGAGATCTCGTAAGTCGACGGAGCAGAAAACGCACCAGAACCAGTCCCCAGGGTTCGGGGCGCTGGGGTTTTGGAGGGAGGATTTGAGGTCGGCGATCTTTTGCTAGGAGCGGGAGAGGAGAGAGGAGAGGGAGCACACGGTGAGGAGAGAGGAGAGGGAGCGCACGGTGAGGTCGACGATCTTTTGCTGGGAGCAGGAGAGGAGAGAGGAGAGGGAGCGGCACCCCTGGCAGACGGAAATTTTTAGGGTTAGGGTTTTTATCTCGGGGCGGGACCAATGAAATTTAGGGGGGGGGCAGGGGAAGGAGACGAATGAAATTTTGGACGGCCTGTTTTAATTTTCAGTCTCCGCTCAAGTATTCAAATCGTCGCGCCAGAAGAAAAAAAGTTGCGATCAAGAACTTATAGCGTTTAAAATTTTTCAAACGCTATCAAAAAATAAGACACATATAATTTATAGCACTTACAATATAAACGCTATTATTCAACGCTATAAAAAACAGCTTTGTTGTAGTGATTAGCTTGAAATTAACATAATTACGCATTTTCTTAAATTTCAAATACAAGTATCTTGAGACTTGGATCCATTTTGTCCATAAATTATTCATGAGCCACTCTCACAGATGTGTAGATACCATAATAATCAAACATACACAAATTATATGAAATAACAATAACTATACAGAGATAACTACAAATGCAACATAACCTAATTTGCTATTTGGATAAGTATTCTTGGCAATTCCTCCACTACCAATTAAGAGATAACCTTGATGTCTTAATCTTAATAACAAATTTGGAATTTTCTATGCTTGCCGCCAAAAGAGAACAAATTTTCAACTCTATTTGCATGTATTTAATACTGTTACACCTCAACCTTTTATTGCCCGAAGTTGAAACTCGGTTACAACGGATCTGGATATAAAGTCCCATTGAAGATGCAACAAAGAAATATAACCATTTATTTATTGTTCAGAAAATTTCACTATTTAATACTCAGCAATTATTTATACTTAAAGCCTTTCTTTTAAGGAATTGAGATTGTAATAAGTCAAACACTACATGGCTTCATGGGATCGCTTCATGGGGTTGCAGGTAGAGGAATTCTTTATACTTAAAGCCTATCACTTAAACGCCTACTCCCTTTTTATCTTTTTCTAACAAATATATGTAGCCATATAGAATTCAAAAAGCATTTCAACTAGATTATAGGGAAACTAGTTCTAACATCCATTAATTTGTATTGTTTTCTATCTTACATTAATATTAAAATTCTATAGGTTGGCTTATAGAAATTTTGTAGAGCGAAACAAATACATAATCTCCTAGGGAAAACATGGCTCACTCCACTTGGATGTTATCGAGTTGATACTAAATCCAGTTAGGCAAAATACTTGGGTTAATTCCGCTTTTAGTTTGCGTTACGTAATATGTTCGAATGAGAAAAGTTACTGGCATTTGAGTAAATAAAAATATGAGTAAATTTTAGTAAATCCATAATAAATTTTGGGACTTTGTCTCTTAAACTCAAAAGTGCCAAACCCCAAAAATTTTTAAATATAGCTCTCGATAAGTTTGGAAATTCTAGCAAACATACACTCAGTAGCTAGCAAACTTTAATCAAGTGATTCCATGAAAAGTATGAGGAAAATGCCAGTTTTACCATTTGATCTCAAATAAGAATCTCCATCAGAGGAAGCCTCCATGGATTTAGAGAATGAGCTTGAGAGGTAGAGGACTTACAAGTTAGGTTTCCGGCGAAAATTAGGAGGAGGAGAGGCGGTGAGGTCCGATTTGGGAGGAAAACTAGGGTTTTTTATGGGGATTTGGCGGCAAACTGCTGGGTCGATGGCAGCGGCGAACTCCAACGAAGTTTGAGGTCGCTGACAAATCAAAGAGCACCAAGCTCTGATACCAATCCCGAGGAGGGGGGGGGGGGTGATTAGGGTCTTATGCTAATCTAATCCTAATTAAATGCCAATTAAAATTATATGGATTAATTTGTTCTTGCAAGAAAAATATGAGATGGATATGAGCAAGAATGATATGAATAAGCACAAATAAAATATACGCTAAGCAAAACACAAACACACGATATGTTTACGAGGTTCAGTCACTACGACATACGTCCCCGCTCCTCACCTCGAGGAGATCTCCACTATCACAATCCGGTTTGGAAGCCGGAATTTCTACACACTCGATTTACAAGTTTCCCGAAAACTCTCACACATACAATTGTTGGACCTAGGTCGCTATGAAAGAACCCTAGCGGGGGGGGGGGGTGAATAGGTTTTTGCTAATCTAATCCGATTTATACCAATTAAAACTAACTAACAAATTAATTCTTGCAAGATAGATATACAATGTGATATGAGCAAGAATAAGTAATATAACTAAGGTGATATATCCTAGCAATGAGATATATTATATGGTATATGCAAGGATATATTTAAACTATCACAAGGGTGAAACGAACTAGTGGACAATGTAAACAAGATGCAATAGGCTATAAGATGAACAGTTATAAGTGCGCCAATGCAAACCAAACACGCTATATGTTCACAAGGTTCGGACCTTCCGTCCTACGTCCCCAATCCCCACTCTTGAGGAGAATCCACTACATAACCCGGTTTGGAAGCCAGAACTTCTCTACACACTCGGTTTTCTAGCTAACTGAAAACTCTACACACTCGGTTATCAAGTCAACTGACAACTCTCATAAATCCTCGTAATGTATATACACAACCTACAACCTCAAGTGTTGGTCCTCACGTATCGACTCCCTCAAGTGCTTGGAATTATCACCTCTCACTAGGCTAATGACGCCACTCCTCTTGGTATCGACTATGTCCTCACTATACACTCCTTTCGGTGTACACGTGTATTACAAAGTGAACTTCACAAATTAAGCACAACAAATGATTGTTCTCTAAACAAGGTGTGAACTCAATTAGGCACAACTCAATGTTACTATCTCTCACAACCCGAAATATATTATGAATGAAAATACAATAAGCTCAAGTGGGTGTGTGTAACAATGAGATTAATCAAATCTAAATTCAATATAAAACTAGCTTTAATAAGATGATAATCAAACAAGTAAATATAAAGCTAGAAAAGAGTTTAGAAAACTTCTCAATAGATGATAAGAGATGGAGGGAGAATAGTTGATTGCTCAAACTCCAATAGATGATCTCCTCAAGCTCTTATGGAATTGAATTCACATGAATTCACAAACTCAAACCCTCAATTGCTTAAAAGCTTCTAAACAAATATTAAACAAACTTAAACCCTTATTTAAAACTCTTTTAAACTTATTTAAAACATTTCATTAGTTAGTTAGAGAGATAAATACAATGGGGTATTTATAGGCTCCTAAAACATTAGTAAAAACCCAAACAAAAAGACCAAAAACCCAAAAATAAACCAATCAGAAAACTAGCCGTTACTGTGTAACGGCCCTCTGATAAGTCGACTTATGAGTCGACTTATATGAGTCGACTTAGCAGAAGAAAAACACAACTGGGCTACACTTCATAAGTCGACTTATGAGTCGACTCATGAGTCGACTTATACGTGCACAAACCTGAAATGCACAGAAAAAGTCATTATTGTTAAGTCCATATACTAGAAAATCTATATTATCATAAAATTGCATATTCTATGCAATATATATTTAAACATAATAGAGTATGAAACATATGAAGATATATATTGATGTATATTTGTTTCATATCTATATAGTTAAACCAAATCACAATAATAAATATAAAATATGTAATCTCATATTTATAAACATGAAAACTCAAAGCTATGTATGTATATATATAACTATATATATACATAGAAACCAAACATATATGTATATATGAAACTATATATACATATATATATAAACCAAAACTTGTGTTGTATATATATAACTATATATATACAAGGGAACCAATATAATGTGTGTGTATATATGATTGATCTTAAAGTACTAACACACATAATATAAGAACCTAAAACTACATATACCCAAGCTTGTGATCTTCAATGAAGCTCTATCTTGGTACACTTACGGATGAAGCTTGAACTTGGATCTTTAACTTTAAATTGCAATACTTCACTCCATAATTCCGCCAACCTCCATTGGATATAATCGTGATATGTGCAATTCCATCCATCCTCCAACATATTATTTGTCTACAATAAATAACAAAACACAAATTCTAGACAAACAATATTAGATGTAAATTGTTTGTTAAATCATCATCAAAACAAGAAGACCAACAACAAACACTATGCAATCACACTTTACACGCTAAGTATAGGAACCTAGCCCGTGTCCTCCTCCTCAAGTGTTCGGATACAACCTCTCCCTAGGTTCGTCAACCGACGTCACTCCTATTGAATTCAACCTCGTCTTACGCCTCACACTTCTCTCGGTGTACAAGTGTATTACAAGTGATACTCATAATAATAGTTAAATACAATAATTTGTTCTCGATAACAAATGAGAACACAATGAAGCTCACTCTCATTAAATCACACACCACTACCCAACAATATATAGTATGGAAATATTATAAGCTCAATATAGTGTGTGTGATAACAGTAAATAGAAAATATGCAACTCAATAAAGATAGCTAAGATATGAAAATAAAATAACAAGCTATATGAAAAAATGAGTTAGGAAAACTTCTCAATAAACAAGAGGAAATGTAGAGGATGATGAGGATAAGATCCTCAGTTGGAATTGATAGCCTCTTCTTGTTGTAGAAAACTTTTTTTGAAACAGACAAACAAAACCAGCTTAAACAGCTCTTAAACAGCTATTAATCTTTTGTTAAAAACTCACTATAAAAACAAAATTCTTATTTTATGAAAGAGGAAGGCATTGGGGTATTTATACCCACTCAAGACATCAGCCAAACCAACATTGAAAAGGCCAGAATTCCCCCAGAGAATCAAATCAGAATATAGCCCTTGCAACACAATCATTAATACGACGGTCGACCATGAGAAACTGGCGGTCGACCGCGAAAGTCTGGTCGACCGTCACGGTCGATCGTGAAATATAAAAAGGCAAAATGAACTTTGACCTGCTGGCAGTCGACCATGGCGGTCTACCACAAACTAATACATTGGTTTTTACAGGTTTTTGCCTAATTTTGAAAATACGTTAAAAATATCAAATCAATTCCAAAAATAATAAAACTTTAGGAAAAGTTTCTAAATGATAAAACAAACATGTTTGAAAAGGAATTTTGGAAATGCAATTTTTGTTTGTGAAAACTCACTGTTTTTGAAAAGTGTTCCTAAAACCTGTTTTTCGTGAACACAAAAATTGAACTATGGCTTGTAAACTTGTGTGTATATATATATATAACATTGTATATATATTATGAAGTATGAAAGAGATATAAACATGAAATAAAAGCTATTGTAACAAAGTTTGATAAAAAGTCATTTGTATGATAGAAAAAGTCAAACTTGTGTTGTGTTTACATATTGAGCTTAAATATAATCATATGATATATGTAAGCAAACTACTCTTATACCTAGGTGAATGCACACACATGAACTTGAATCTTTAACTCTTGATTGTCGTGTGTTGAATTCCTGTAAAGAGAAAAACAAACCACAAAAACTAGAAAACATATTAGCTATAAATTGTTTGACAAATCATCATCAAAACTATAGGGGTTTTTGAAAAGAGTTCATAAAACCTGTTTTTCGTGAACACAAAAATTGAACTATTGCTCGTAAACTTGTGTATATATATTATGCATATATTATACGCATATTATGAAGTATGAAAGAGATGTAAACATGAAATAAAAGCTATTGTAACAAAGTTTGATGAAAAATTATTTGTATGATAGAAAAAGTCAAACTTGTGTTGTGTTTACATATTGAGCTTAAATATAATCATATGATATATGTAAGCAAACTACTCTTATATCTAGGTGAATGCATACACATGAACTTGAATCTTGAACTCTTGATTGCCATGTGTTGAATTACCTGTAAAGAGAATAACAAACCATAAAAACTAAAAAACAGATTAGCTATAAATTGTTTGACAAATCATCATCAAAACCATAGGGCCAACAGCGACGAGTTTAGAGTTGATTTTTTGAGGGAGACTCAGCGGCGAACAATATATATATATATATATATATATGAGATTAATGGGTATCCTTGTCATAGGAGGGGATTTCCTCCTATGACGCCTCTAAAATCACATGATTGAGCGACATTGTGGATGATCCGCTCCGTTGAACTTGATCTATATATTCTAAAACACTAACACACCAAGTTTGGGGTGAACCCGTCGTCGTTTGACCCTTCATCCACTCGTATCAATTTTAACGGTTTTGAATGAATAGAACTTTTCACATGGCTCGATGGAGGATCAAACGATGACGGATTCACCCCAAACTAGGTACGTCAGACTTAGAGGAAGGACGGGTCAAGCTTGGAGATACGTCAGAGCCCGAGTATCCTCAGCATGAGTGTTTTGCAGAAAGAGCAGGAGAAGAAGTCAAAGCCTAGTTTTTCTTTTATTAGTTGATGGTCCTAGTTTACTTTTGTAGTTCTTTTTATGTCCATTGATCGATGTATTTTATATCTCTTCAGCTTTCAGTTGGACTGTTTGTAATAAGGACATATTGATCCAAACTTTGTGTCTCGGATGTTATCTCATTTGTGATATGACCTTTTTGTTCTGAGTTGTTCATTATATTCTTGCCAATTATGATCGAGGACCTGTGACTTCGCATTGTATATTACTTGACGCTTATCGTATTAGGTTGAGTAAAAATGGTCTTTTATTTATTCTCCTCAATCTAATACGTCGCAGGCTTGTTCACGTTTTGATTCCCCGGTATTTTGGGAAGCGGAGCGTGACAGGGGAACACCAACTTTTATTTGCGAACATTGTGATGCTATGCTTTGGTATGAAGACAGAGCTAAGAAATCAAAAAGACCTAAAAATCCAACTTTCTCATTGTGCTGTCAAAAAGGCTCTGTCAAATTTCCTCTCCTCGAGCATCCCCCTGCTTTTCTCTGGAATCTGTTAACTGGTCATGATAGCAGAAGCAAGAAATTTAAAGAAAATATCAGAAGTTATAACTCAATGTTTGCATTTACTTCCTCAGGCGGGACAATTGACAATACATACAATAATGGAGGTGGGCCTTATTGTTTTCGTCTGAATGGTCAAAACCATCACAGGATAGGTTCTTTGAGACCAATCCATGGAAATAACCCAAAATTCTGTCAGCTCTACATTTATGATACAGATAATGAATTAGAAAACCGTATGAATGCATTAAATGATTACATGGAATTGGATTGGAATATAGTTGAAGGACTTCTAACTATGTTAGATTCATGTAATGAATTGGTTAAATGCTTTCGAATGGTGAGGGATAGACTAAAGCAAGATAGTTTAATTCCTATCAAATTAATCATAAAGGCAGCCCGAAGCAGTGATGGACGACATCAAAACATGCCAACAGCAGGGGAGATTGCTGGCTTAATTGTCGGCAACATTGAAGATACAATTGGCATTCGAGACATTGTCGTTGATGATCGTAAATTGGGATTAACAAGGATAAGTGATCTCCACCCAAGCTTTATGGCAATGCAATATCCACTACTTTTTCCATATGGAGAGGATGGTTTTAGACTTGGCGTGGAACTTAATCAGAATAGCAACAATCCTCAGAAAAAAAGGAAAGAAGTTACATACATGGAGTATGCTTCATTTCGTTTGCAGCAGCGCCAGACTGAGGCACAAACATTACTCTTATCAGGGAAACTATTACAAACTTACATTGTGGATCTTATGACCTGCATTGAGGAGGAAAGACTTCATTGGGTTAAAGTTAATCAGTCAAAGATTCGTGCGGAGTTATACTGTGGTATCAAGGATGCACTACATAGAGGAGATACTGAAGGTGCACAAGTAGGTAAGAGAATTGTTCTACCTTCCTCTTTCACTAGGACTGAATATAACCGTTGTCCAACGCATGGACCGGATGTGACCATTGTCCAACGCATGGACCGGATGTGACCGTTGTCCAACGCATGGACCGGATGTGACCATTGTCCAACGCATGGACCGGATGTGACCGTTGTCCAACGCATGGACCGGATGTGACCGTTGTCCAACGCATGGACCGGATGTTAATGCATATCCAACACGAGGATTTAATAGCAACGCATGTCCCACTTGAGGACTGTGAAATTGTGCAACGGTCGCTGAGATATATAGAATAATCTACTTATATAAATCCATACTCAAATCAGTGTGTAAGTCCCCAGTTTATACCCTCAGGTCATCTATCGTGCATGGATACATAGTAAGACTAAATACCAATGTCAGATAATCCAGGCAATCACTCAAATCTGAACGAATACTCAAGAATGCACAAAACAGGGAAAAAGGCAACAGAGAGAACGGCGGTCGACCGATCCGGTCGACCGAACTCTGGTACGGGCTCGGCGGTCGCCCGCTGCGATTTATCGGTCGACCGACAGAACGTCGCGGTCGACCGATAAAATGTCGCGGTCGACCGAAATGACGCTGCGGTCGACCGGAGCCTAAAACGAGCTCAGCGGTCGACCGCACCGGTCGACCGCCGAGCGGACAGAAATCCAAATCTGGGTTTCTGTCAGCTCGAAACCTGCAACAAAAATTTACTATTCTACGATGACAAGAGTTTGTGATTCAAATAAACATACTGAAGATAAACAACTAATCCCAGGTTGAAATCTAAAACTTTCTATATTCTAAATCCATGAGAATCAAACCCAAAAAAAAAAACGTTTTAATAACAGTAAAAACGATTTAACTCTTGCTTAGGCAAATTTCAGATCTAGATCTTTGTTAACAGAACATTTGTGAACTTTGAAAACTAAAACCTTTGATTCTTGCAATCTATATTATAAAGAACTCGTTTTTATACAAAAATACCTTTTTGGCTCATTAAAAACTCATGAAAAATCAGAAGAAAACCATAGAAAATAGGGGTGAGGGATTGGGCGAGATGATACTCGCCTTAGATGTTGACAACTGTCCTGGAGATGATCCTCCTTTGATCAGATCTGCGAAACTCCCTTGAAACTCTTCCGAACTCCTCAAAAATCACCAAGAACAGATCTAGGGTTTGGGGAAGAAGAAGGGGGCTGCTAGGGTTTGTAAAACAGAAGAAAAAAGGTGATTTTCGTGATATAACATATATATATATGGCAGCAAACCCGAAACCCGAAACCCGAAACCCGAAACTGGAAATTCATTCTGACTAGGAACGTTCTCTTCAGTATTTTGGCTATAACTTTCTCATACAACCTCAGAATAAGGTGATCTAAGATTTGTTGGAAAGCTCTTGAAGAGACCTACAACTTTAGTATTATACACCTTTTCAGATTCTAACTGAATCAGCATGAAAAACATAAAAACTCTCAACTGGTTAAAATTCTCAGATTTTCACTCTTGGCCTTTATGCATGTTTTGTTTGTTTACACTCATATATTCACAAATATACATTGAATTGATCTCAAATCAATTCTTATCATACTCAAACATCAAAATACATTATTTTCACCATATAACATATTTATGATTATTTATCACACTATATTCAATTTTTCGGGGTTTTACATTCTTCCCCCCTTAAAAGAATTTCGTCCTCGAAATTCGAAAATCATACGCATCTCGCAATATGAACTTCTAGATGAACATATAGAAATATTTATACCTAACGATCTAAAATGGTAATACTCCCGCTCGAACCCTAATCTAGTGGAACTAGTACATCGGGTGAAAAATCCAAACAAGGAACCCCCCATATATATACCATGTGTTCCAAAAGATTAAGAATTAGGCAGAAATATTCACATTCTAGTGTTAAATGTAAATATAATCCAAGCTGTAAACATAATATAAAACACATATCATAAAAAAAAAATTAATCTACCTATTCAAACAGGAGTGGGTAGTCGCGACGCATGCCTTCATCGCGCTCCCAAGAAACCTCCTCAACTCCTTTCTGGTTCCACTGAATTTTCATCAAAGGAAAAAAATATTCTGTTTCTAAATTTCTTGTCTTCTCTAGCAAGTATATAAACTGGGATTTCAATCGTAGTCAGATCATCCTGAAGCTAAATCTCTAATGTGTTCAATACTCACTGCTGCTCTTCATCATGTAATTGCTTCTTGAACATTGAATTATGAATTACTTTAGGTACACTAGACATCGATGCTGGAAAGTTTAGTCCATATGAAATAGCTCCAATAAGCTCTAAAATCCGAAACGGTCCAATATATCTCAGCTCAAGCTTCCTCCGCCTTCCAAATCGCTGAACGTCTTTTATAGGCGATACTTTCAGCATAACTAACTCTTCAAATCTAAGACTCTAAATGTCCTTATTTCTTATCTGCATAGCTCTTTTGCTGACTCTGAGCGGCTAGAACCTGTTCTCTGATTTATGTTACTTTCTCAGTAATCTATCTCATAAGCTCTGACCCAAGCATTAAAATATCCTCCTGCTCTACCCAATATATAGGCGATCTGCAAGGCCTCCCGTACGATGCTTCATACGGGGCCACACCAATTATCACTTGATAACTGTTGTCATAAGCGAACTCTATCAGTGGAATATGATTCCTTCCATCTACCTTGAAAGTCAATGACATAAGCCCGCAACATGTCCTCCAACATCTGATTTACTCTCTCCGTCTGACCTTCTTTCTGTGGGTAAAATGCACTACTGTAAGATGAATATACTGCCAAGTGAATCTTGGATTCTTCCACAAGTGAGGAGTGAATACTGAACCTCGATCCGATACCATCGTGTCTGGAACTCCATGAAGTCAAACTATCTAGCAAACAAATATCCTCGCATATGCCTCGGTGGTATAAGTAGTCCTTACTGGAATGAAATATGCTGGCTTCATTAGTATATCCATTATCATCCAACCAGAATCATTTTCTTTCTTCGACTTTGGTAACACTACAATAAGGTTCATAAAAAGGTCCGCCCACTTCTATTTCGAAACGGGGAAAGATTGAAGTGGTCCTACCGGTCCCTAATGTTCCACCTTCACTTATTGACCGGTAAGACACTTAGCTATATACTCTGAAATCTTCCTATGCATATCACTCCACCAAACGTGTCTCTTTAGGTCTTTGTACATCTTAATTTTTCCTGGATGTACAAAATCAAACGTATTCATAGTTCTTAATAAACTCAATCCACCATCGCTGCCTCTGGTTGAGTTCCTTCTGGGAGAAAAGATACTTCAAACTCTGGTGGTCGATGAACAACTCAAATTGCACTCCATATGAGTAATGCCTCGTGACTTCAGTACAAATATCACTACTGCTAACACCAAATCATGAGTGAGGTAGTTCTGCTCGTGCACCCTAAATTGTCATGAGGTATATGCTTCTACCCTCTGAGTCTGCACCAAGATGCCTCCTAAACCTACCAATGATGCACCTGTGTAAACAACGTACTCCTGTCACTGCTCGAAATAGTCAAACCGGTACTGTAGTCAACTTAGTCTTTAAAGTATCAAAGGCCTTCAGGCCTTCAGGCACTCTGTGTTCCAAATAAACTGTACACCCTTCTTCGTAAGGCGTGTAAGTGGCGCCGAAATCTTCAAAAAGTCTATGATCTTCCTGTAATAACCGGCTAACCCAAGGAGCTTCAAATCTCTATCACCATCTTTGGTGGTTCCAAAACAAAAATTGCTGTAAACTTAATCGGATTCATTGTCATGCCCTCTCTGCTGTTGACGTGGCCGAGAAATTTAACTTCTGAAAACCAAAACTCGTATTTGCTGAACTTGGCATATAACTGGTGTTCCTAAAGAGTCTGCAATGGTACTCGTGTTCTGCCTCCAATCTGGAAGATATGAGAATATCCAACTGGCCCTTGAAGGGACGGAAGAGCCGGTTCATCATATTCATGACCACGGGTGCATTAGTCAACCCGAATGGCCTGACTAGAACCTCTAAAGATTCACATCGAATTAGAAAAAAGAACGGTTTTGGGAAAATCCATCTCCCGAACCCGCAACTATGATAACCAGAACGAAGATCAAACTTCGAGAAATACTACGCTCTCTGCAACTAGTCGAACAAGTTATCAATCCTAGGTAATATGTACCTATTCCGGATAGTGACCTTGTCCGGCTCTCTATAATAAATGCAAAATCTCATATTACCGTCCTTTTTCTTCACGAAGAGAAGCTAACAACTCATCCAATTAGGTCCGAAGCTCCCTCACCTCAGCTAGTGCCATGCGATAGGGTGCGCAGGATATCGGGACTGTGCCCGGCTACAACTCAATGTAAATCTCAACCTCTCACACAGGAGGTAACTCAGGTATGTCCTGAAAGACATCCTGATAATCTGAGACAACTCTAGTCTCCAACAAATCAGAACTTTGATCCCGTCACATCTCCTCATCGATGAACGCCAGGAGTGACTCCGCAAAGCGATTTCCCTGAGAAGTGGCCACAACCATCTCGGACCCATTGGATGCTCGCAATCTGGCTATCTTCGTGAAGATAGTCAGAACTAATATGGCAAGATGACAACCAATCCATAATAAGGATAACATTAAACTCGGACACATGCAACACTATCAAATCTATAACAAACTCCGACTCACCTAGACTAATAATACACATCCTACAAATGCTCTCCAGAAGCGATACCCCACCTAAAGGGATGGAAAATCGATAATGGGATGTCTAAGGGCTGAGCTACGATTTGGAGTGTTGTCATAAAAGCATACAAACTGAAAGAACACGAAGCTCCCGAATCGAAAAGAATACGGGTGGGGAAAAAGGTTTATGAGGGACGTACCCTCCACAACTGATCTGCTTGCTCCATTATCACGCGGAACTACTGTATATACTCCGCCGGTGGATAAAAAAAACTACTCTACTGCTGGTGTTGGAGAATATGGGACGATCTACCCCTGGGGAACTTCCTGAACTGCTAGAACATGCCCCTCAATCTTCTGCTGCTGCTGATTCGGACCATTTCTCTTCTGATCTCTTGTTGGTGCACTGCGGCACTCTAATACCTTGTGTCCGACCTTGCGACAGTTAAAACAAGTTCCCCTGAACTTGAGCTACTGTTGTGCTCTCTGATCCTGTTGGGATCCCTTCTTATGAGGGTCCTGCTGCTGCTGTAGAGGTCCAGACAATGGTCTCTTGTTCTTACCCTTGTCTCCAATACGCCCTCTCTTAGCACTTCCTTCCTTATCCTCCTGAAACTTAGCCGTCCCGTTTTCTTGAAAAATGGCGGTTTCAGCTACTGATGGTGGTGGTGTAATATGATTCGCCACAAGCTCCTCGATTGCTGCTACCCTAGTAACTAAGGGAGCTATAAGATCTATCAGATACTGCGGAGCCTGCTGCGGCTCAGGTAGCGTCTGATGTGGCTCGGGTGAAGTTTGTTGTGGTTCAGCCTGTCCAGGTCTCCGGGTACGTGGCATACCATATTCCGACATCTGAGCATATAACAAAAGAGTTCATGAGCCAAAATAGATATATATACATATATAACGTATCACCATACGACTTTCACAACATACTATATTCATATTCACACCAATACTTTAAACAAAATAGTTGTCATAAAAAAAAATTCTCAAAATTTTGAGATATACGCATATATCGTCCTCACTCATACTAGGAAATTCTTATCGGACTCTATACATGAATCCTAAGAAACCCTATCCTAGCTCCACGACTCGACACAGGATGATCCTAAGGATACTGGAACTAGAGCTCTGATACCAACTGTGACGCCCCTGGGTTCACACAAGGCTGCAGTCCGAGGTGAAACCAGGAATGTCAACCCTGCCATGCACCACACCGTGCAATAACATGTTTCACCATCACAATTAACATCTCTCTAGTAGAGTCAACAACAGGTATAGGTGCAAAAGCAAGTAAAAGATAACACAAGAGATTCTGATGAAATGAAAGAGATCACAATAATGCTTCATCATCCAACATACAGGAACACAAAATTAATGTCTGACATGAATAGACTGAAGTTCTTAACAAATTTCAAATACAATAAGTCTGAGTAAAGGAAATAAGGCACACGGCCTTTACAACATCTAGAATAAAATCCTCAACAGAGCGTCAAGCGCTAGCGAGTAACATCATAACCAACCCCAAGGGAAAAGGGCTCGTTGTATACAGAAAATACAATTATTATATAATAGTTAAAATCATTACTCCTAGCAAATAATGGGTTTTAGTATTTAGGAAATTACAACACGAGCATGGGTACGTCGAGCGAAATAATCCAAACAAGGAAACCCTCATGTATATACCTTGTATCTCAAATTGTAAATCCCTAAATACCAAACTAGAAGTCTAATACATAAATGATAAACTAAAAGAACATCACATCTCAATACTAAATCAAAAGTCACGTCAAAACCATATAAGTGTCAAAGGCCAATATCACATAAGTGTCGTGTCCAGTCTAGGTAGCTATCATGTCCAAATCCCAGGTAATCATGTCGTGTCCTGATTCAGATAAGTGTCGTACTTATAGCTTAACAAATGTCCAGCGCGTGGTCTAATATGTAAATATCCAACACGTGGTCTAATATGCAAATGTCCAACACGAGGACTGAAATAAATTGTAGCCCAACACGAGGACTTCAATGGATTATAGTCCAACCCGCTGTCCAACGCATGGACCGGATGTGACCGTTGTCCAACGCATGGACCGTATGTGACCGTTGTCCAACGCATGGGCCGGATGTGACCATTGTCCAACGCATGGACCGGATGTGACCGTTGTCCAACGCATGGACCGGATGTTAATGCATATCCAACACGAGACCGGATGGTAATGCATATCCAACACGAGGATTAAATAGCAATGCATGTCCAACACGAGGACTAAGTGGGAAGGGTGTCCAACACGAGGACTAAAAGGTAATGCTTGTCCAACACGAGGACTGAGAAATGGTGAAAATATCGCTGAGATACATAGGTAAGACTAAATACCAATGTCAGATAATCCAGGCAATCACTCAAATCTGAACGAATACTCAAGAATGCACAAAACAGGGAAAAAGGCAACAGAGAGAACGGCGGTCGACCGATCCGGTCGACCGAACTCTGGTACGGGCTCGGCGGTCGCCCGCTGCGATTTATCGGTCGACCGACAGAACAATCACTGGAATTTCCTCTTGGTCCATCAATTTAAAGTTTTAGCCAAGTATAAATAACTTTCATCGCCTGTAGTTTTTTATAAATTGAGTTTTGGAAAATAAATTTTAAAAATAAAAAAATCATCAAAGCAAAGTATAGAGAGAGAGATCTCACTTGAACAATACAATCATGGTAATGAAGCCTGAGCAGGGCAGCCGGCATCGTCGGATCCAACCTAGCAGCCTCCTTAACGACTGACCTCACGATGAGCTCAGCTCTTGGGCATGTAAACGAGTAGAAACCCACATCAAGAAAACCAAGGGAAGTCCCCAGCAAGATTATGAGAAATGAAGAACCGAAGGAAAGAAGAAGGGAGATGAGAAATGAAACGAAACGAAACAAAATAAAACCTTGTGAGTCTTTCCGTTGAGTTGAGGGAGTTCGATCTCGGGGGCGGTGGCAGGGTAGGTGACGGGGATGTCGAACTGGAGGCTGAATTCGTAGCGGCGGAGGTTGTGGAACAATTAGGGTTTTTTGAGGGAGAACCGACGGCTAACTGCAAGATTGACAAGCCCTGACGGCGGCGGTGACCTTCGACAGAGGCGGCGACCTCTGGCGGCGGCGGCGAGGTCTGATTTGGGAAGGATTGGGTTTGGGGTTTTGATGAGAGAGAGAGATAATAGAGAGAACGGGGTCTTCCCTCTTTTTTTTTGGGTAAAAATAGATGGGGGGGAATTTTCGTGAGCTACATGGCCTTGCCCCAACGGTTTGAACCGTTGGGGCAGATAAAAATTGCCCCAACGGTTCAATCCACCCATTAGGGTTGTGCCTCTTTTTACTAGTGTGTATTTGAAAAGGGAATCTTTCTACGGTCAAAATGGAGTGGAGCCAAAGTCTAAAATTTATATATCTGATCTACAAGAGTTTAAAAAGGGTATACTGATCGGTATGGTTTCTTTATAAAGATTAGCTTGCTAATCACGCCAACTCTTGGTTCTATTCCAAATAACCTCTCTATTTAAATCCAGCAGAGAATAAAAGTGCATAATATGCGGTGTGCCTTTCTATGTAGTGGTGCTTGTATAGACTTCAACCAGAACAAGGCACACAAAAGAGGAAAAGAAAATGGCTATTTGAGGGATTCTTTCTCGGTACGGGCAGAAAATGTTAAGTCAGTTACAGGTACGAATAAGTCACATGATACGTTTCCATTTAAAAGTATTAAAGTTATATAATATACTGTCATAGTGGTTGAAGGGTGCACTTATTATATGATAAGTGGGCTCATACAGATCACTTGACGATACGTACGAGCACAATGCAAAATGTCTGATGGATTAATCTTGAATTGTAACTGAGCTCATGAGTACATTTTCCTGAAATTGAATCTGCAAGAAAGGAAGTCTTTGGATAACCTGCAATGACCCTATAACATCGTCAAAAGATCGTAGAATGACAGTTGGAGAATCAAGCTACCTAAAGAGGTCCACAGGTTGTGAGCTGAGAGAAGGCCAAGTGCTGAACTAGGATTATGATGCATGAGCAGAATACAATATATAATAGGAAAAATTTTAAAAATAGACCGGTTTTGCTAAATATTTAGCAAAATCGATCATTTTGCTAAATATTTAGCAAAATCGACCTCTTTTTGGCCAACAGGCCAAAAAGAGGTCGATTTTGCAAAACCGATCTTTTTGAAACATACAGAACTACTAGTCCCGTATGTTTAGTGGTCACTAATTACCCATTAAACTTAAGCTATAAAACCCACGGTACTACTAGTCCCGTGGGCTTTAAACAGCCGCTCCCTTCAAAAGTCGTCGATCTCCTTCACCATCATCATTAGCCATTATATCCAAAGAAGGAGCTTTTTCTTCCTTCTTGTCAGCCCCGCCTACCTCGTCTACCCCAGCCCCACCTCGACATCCCATGTAATTGGGCCTGAGTTTTTAGACCCATTTGTCCCAGGTTCTCTGAGAGCACACCCAGCCTTTGAAACTACACTTTGGGGTCTTCAGAGCAGTGCAATGAGAAGAAGAAGGAATAAAGATAGGGCTTTGGATTGAATTTGAAGTGGGTTTGAGGAACCAACCTTTTTTGTTGATGGGTTGCTAGGATCCAAGGAAAGCTACCATCTCCTCCTCTCTCTGTTGATGGGTTGCTTGGAACCAACCTTTTCTGTTGACGAGCTTGTTCGACGAGACGACATCGCGGATGACATTGATGGGTTGCTTGGAACCAACCTTTTCTGTTGACGAGCTTGTTCGACGAGACGACATCGCGGATGACAACGACGGTGGTGAGGAGGGAGGAGGAGGCGGCGGTAGTGGTGAACTCGAGGGAGAAGGGGAGGATGAGCGAGAGGAAGGAGTGGGGAGGGGATTGGGGGGTGCAGAGAGGGGATTGCGGCCGTGTTCTTGAAAGAGCGGAGAAAATAACAAAACCCACGGGACTAGTAGTCCCGTGGGTTTTATAGATTAAGGGCATGTTTGGTTCAATAGAGGGTAGGAATAGGATTAGGAATCCTATTTTATTTATGGATTCCAATCTAATCCAACTAAACATACGGGACTAGTAGTCCCGTATGTTTCAAAAATGTCGGTTTTGCAAAACCGACCTCTTTTTGGCCTGTTAGCCAAAAAGATGTTGATTTTGCTAAATATTTAGCAAAATGGTCGATTTTGCTAAATATTTAGCAAAACCGGTCTATTTTTAAAATTTTTCTTATATAATAACAATAAAAATAGGAATCGCAATCATACGACACTATGACATTTGCAGTCTATCGCAACGGGTTATAATCATTGTGTTTGAACTCAAATGTGCCGGTTTTATTGGGGTTTAAACCACGTCATTTGCCTTTGGGAGTGATTTGTCAAAACTGCTTCTATTGGCGCATCAATTTTCTCTTATATTTTACTACTTTGCTTATTGCTTTCAAATCAATATGGCTTGGAGGGCAACTCCCTATTAGATAGGAGCAGACTTAGTTGTTTACGAGTTTTCAAGTGAAAAATGATATGGGCACACCCCCAACCATATCCCAAATCACACCCCCTCTCTCATATGCTACAGTACACCGGGTCCTACATGGGATTTTAAAATTTTAAAATCCCATATGAGGCCCGGTGTACTGTAGCACATGAGAGAGGGGGTGTGGTTTGGGATGTGGTTGGGGGTGTGCCCCTAGTACCTGCGTACATCTTTTCTTTTTGTTTGTTTTGCAGCTGTTTTGAGTAATTTGCATAATAATTAGGACGTTTGGAAGCACGGTTAAGTGGATTAGCCCCTTTGCTCTCATGTTTCAAGTACATCATATTTTTGCTCGGTGCATTTCCTTATTTTCTTAATGGTTATAATAAATGACTTTATCGGCTTCGATTTAAGAGGCACTATCTCTTTGAAAGTGTACTGAAGAAGCAGTGAGAGAAATGCAGGAAATCAGCAGGAGAACGACCAAGCAGATTGGCGGTCGACCACCATGCACAAAGCGCAGTAGGATTCGGAGCTAAAGGCGGTCGATCGTCACGGTCGACCGCGCGAACCCTGTAATGGATTTAACTCTCGGGAATTGGTTTGGTCGACTGTGACAGTCGACCGTGAGTTTCCTGTAGCCGATTTATTCTCTGTCGGGGGTGTTCGGTCGACCGTCGCGGTCGACCGCGATACCTGTGCGGTCGACCGTCGCGGTCTACCACAGTCTGTTTTGGGCTGGGCTTTGGTATTTCAACCCGTTTCGTTTTGAGTTAGTATATAACTCTAATCCTAATTAGTTAGGGTTAAGCAAGGACATTTTTGAGCAGTCTTTGGGATATGATTGTTGCAACCAATTGTGAGAGATTTGTGAGAGATCTAGAGCTTTATTTTAGGGTTTGATCGGTGGGATTTGTAACTCTATTTGTATTCTCTTGATTTCTAATAGTAAGAACTCCTCTCTCCTTGCCCCATGGACGTAGGCAACTTACCGAACCACGTTAAACTCGTTGTCTTGCAGCGGTATTGTTGTTGGCTTATTAGTTGTGATTTATCTCTTGGATTGTTCGTGTCGCTTCGAGGCTTCCGCCGCGCACATCAATTGGTATCAGAGCTTCGGGTTCGGCTTGAGGCTTGTTTGAAGGATTCACTGAAGGATTCCTATTTGAAGAGTTAGATCGACAATATGGGTGAAACAAGCACATGGGGATCATCTCTTACGAAGACGATACATAGTTTGAGCATCAATAACATGAAGATTGATGTTCCGAAGTTTTATGGCAAGATCAATTTCGGTCTGTGGAGATGCCAGGTGATGGATGCGTTGGACGCTCAAAGCTTAGAAGAGAATCTTGAGTTGCAAGAGAAGCCTGCTGACATGGAAGAAAAGGTTTGGAAGAAGATGAATAATAGGACGTGTGGAGTTATTCGGTCATGCTTGATGCCGGATCTTATTTATGATGTGATGAACGAGACATCAGCGAAGAAGATTTGGGAAACACTCAATGAAAAGTATCTTACTAAGAGCATTAAGAATTGACTTTACTTGAAGAAGAGGTTTGACCAGTTCAAGATGAAGAGAGGAGTTTCCATCAGGGAGCATGTTAACAACTTCACGAAGCTACTTTCAGACATGGCCAATGTGGATATCATGGTTAAGGATGAAGACAAGGCGGTGTTACTTTTATATTCGTTACCTGAGGATGATTATGGTACCTTTGTTCTCACTATGATTAATGGAAGAACTATTGTTAGTGTAGACGGTAGAAATTACCTTGGAAGACGAAGCACGAGATTTGCCTGCATATTCAAGCCGCCCGCACAGCTTAGAAATTAAGCTCACCCAAGGGCTTGGCTCGCTAGCACGAGCTAAGGCCACACGATCACAGATTCGCCTACATCGGGTGACCATAGACCCGCTTGCATGAAGCTCGCCTCGCCTGCACGAGTCAAGAGCTGAATTCGCCTACAAACGGCAAGCTCGCCAAACTCACCAGAGTACTTGGTAGCCGCTATACCACATACAGGGATGGGCCTTCCCACTCCCCACGACATGAAGGGAAGGAGCACAGTACTCCGAGCCCATCAAGTAACCGCTCACAGTACGAGTGATTGGTCAAATCCATGCAGTCGTCAAGTCCGCCTGCATAAAGCTCGCCTCGCCTGCACGAGTCAAGAGCTGAATTCGCCTACAAACGGCAAGCTCGCCAAACTCACCAGAGTACTTGGCAGCCACTATACCACGTACAGGGATGGGCCTTCCCACTCCCCACGACGTGAAGGGAAGGAGCACAGTACTCCGAGCCCATCAAGTAGCCGCTCACAGTACGAGTGATTTGTCAAATCCATGTAGCCGTCAAGTCCGCCTGCATGAAGCTCCCCTCGTCTGCATGAGTCAGTAGTCGAATTCGCCTATAAACGGCAAGCTCGACGAACTCACTAGAGTACTTGGCAGCTGCTATTCCACGTACAAGGATGGACCTTCCCACTCCCCATGATGTGAAGGGAAGGAGCACGGTGCTCCGAGCCCATCAAGTAGCCGCTCATAGTACGAGTGATTGGTCAAATCCATGCAGTCGTCAAGTCTACCTGCATGAAGCTCGCCTCGCCTGCACGAGTCAGGAGACGAATTCGCCTATAAACGGGAAGCTCGCCAAACTCACCAGAATACTTAGCAGCCGCTATCCCACGTACAAGGATGAGTCTTCCCACTCCCCCATGACGTGACGTGAAGGAGCACGGTGCTCTGAGCCCTTCAAGTGGCTGCTCATATTACAGGTGAGCGACAAGATATCTCCTAACAGTACATGGTCATATCCCAGGATTCAAGGAGTGGCCACGCCGTTTCTCCTCTATTTAAGAACTTCTTCCGACCACGGAGAAGAAGGGAGGGCAATTGAACAGGTTTAGCAAGGGCAGAAGTTCGATTAACTCACAGTTAATTGATCATTTAGCTGAACAGGTTCCGTAAGTTAGAACCCGGCTCTATCAAGTCATGGGCTGACGCGAAAAGGCTCTTCTTTGCTCGATTTTTCGATGACGACACGGAGGTGTCGATGGCCACCCTCCTCGCCAAAAAGCAACGGAAGTCGGAGTCGGTCAACGACTTCGTAAAGTGATTCAGGAATCGATCGGTCCACTGTCGGGACCAAGTTTTCGAATCCACATTGATCGAGATATGTCGCAATAATCTCTCGATCCACATTCTGTCCAAGGTCGGCGCGATGGAAATCCGGACCTAGAAGGAACTTGTTCGCCAGGGCGAGCAGGTAGAAAATATAATCAAGAGGCTAGAGGCCGAAGAACCTCACCCCAAGAAGGGATCCGTAGAGCCGACCGTGCCAAAGAATCCACCTCGAACAAGAGGAAAAGAGGTCATGGCCGTCGATTCTGCAACGGCCCCAAAACAGCCTAAAGACTGAAGCCTAGGCAGTTCGAGCAACGCCCTCCAAGGCAATACGACTTCAGAGAGGACCAGGTGGTGGAAACATTTGACACTCTCTTAAAGAGCAATCGAATCAAACTGCCAGTGATCATGAAGCATGAGGAGGCAAACAAGACTAGCGACCCGGGTTACTGTGCGTATCACCGGTTCCTTAAAGACAAGCTCCAGACCCTCTACGATGCAGGAGTCCTAAAGAAGGAGAAGGTACAAAAGAAGGTGACCACGAATATGATCACCCTGAGTTTTGGGAAAAATCTCCCGGAGGTTCTGGCTCCGGCGGGGGTAATTCCTATCTGTTGGCCTTCTTGTTTTGATGATGTTTAACAAACAATTTACCACTAATGTTGTTTGTCTAGTATTTGTGTTTTTCTTATTTATTATAGACAAACAACGTAGTTGGAGGATGGATGGAATAGCGCTTCAACGACGATATCAAATGGAGGTTGGCGGAATTGTGGAGTGAAGCAACATACAATTCAAGTTAAAGATCAAGTTCAAGCTTCATCCGCAACGTGTACCAAGTCAAGCTTAATTGAAGATCAAGATTGCTTGGGTAATGTAGTTTTAGATTTTATATTATGTGTGTTATATACTCTAAGCTCAATATCTATACACACACATTTATTGGTTTCTTCGTATATATATATAGTTATATATATATACATCAGTTTTGGTTTCTATGCATATATATAGTTATATATATACATACATGTGTTTTGGTTTTTATGATATTACATACTCTATTGTGTTTTAGCACTTATTGCATAGAATACGTAATTTTGTGAAAATATTGTCTTATTAGTTTATAGACTTCAATATCAGTTTATACATGTTTTACTAAGTCTATAAAAATATTTCACAAAGTTTCAAAAGTTGGTTTATGTCAAAACATCAAAATTCAAGTATATCATATTTTCATGTTTTGGACTATTTTGTAAAATGATGATATTTTTCATTTGGGAGGTCCTTTCTGATAACCAGTCGCTGTAGCATGTTTATTATCATGTCTACAATCATTTCCCAAAGTTTTACATTTTTTAGAATTTATTTGATATTTTTAAACAGTATTTTAAAATCAACAAATCAGATTTTCATATGTCAGTTTTCGGTCGACCGCACCGGTCGACCGATCATTTGATCTTTCATCACTGGGCGACAGAGAGTTTGTCGGTCGACCGGTCCGATCGACCGAAAGCTCCATCGGTCGACCGCACCGGTCGACCGACGATTGTCTAGAGCTGGTCTTCGTGTTTCTGCTCTCCATCGGTCGACCGACAGAATTTCCGGTCGACCGACAATAGATCCGTTGGACTTCAATGGCTATTTTTCTGAGCTGTTTGCTGGGGCTGTTTTTGTCTTTTGACTTGGGATTTTTAGCTGAGGTTTTGGAGGATATAAATACTCTCTTTGATCTCTGTTTTTAACTAAGCCAAGAAGTTTTTAATCAAGGGTTTGAAAAAGGGTTTAAGCTTGTTTAAGGGTTTGGTTTAAGCTGTTTTGGTTTTCACAAGTGGAGGAGATTATCTTCTTGTTTGGGCTCATATCTCCATCTCTCCATCTTGATCTAGAGAAGTTTTTCTAAACTCAACTCTAGCTTTTATTTATTATTATTTGTTGATTATCATTTCTATTAAAGCTAGTTTTATATTGAGTTTAGTTTGATTTGATTTACTCTTTGTTTACACACACAACTATTGAGCTTATTGTATTTGCATACATTATATAATTAGGTTGTGGGATAGTGTGACATTGAGTTGAGCCTAATTGAGTTCTCACCTTGTTAGAGAGAACAATCATTTGTTATATTGTGCTTAATTGTGAAATCACTTTGGGTTGTGAGGTGTAAACGTTGTTCGGGTGAACGTAGAAAACCCGGTTGATAGTGGATTTCTCCCCGGGAGTGGGGAGCGGAGACGTAGGACGGAAGGTCCGAACTCCGTGATCACTTGATTGTGTTTGAGAGTGCTTTGGCGTTCATTTTCATTTATGTTCATATCTTATATCGCCATTGTGCATTGCTCTTTACTATATCATCCACTATCTTGTTTAGATTATCTATCATTGTGTTGTTTATATATCCTTGCACATACATTGCCTATATCTCATTAATAGGATATATCTTGTTGTTCATATTGCTTATCCTAGCGTATATACATTGTTGTATTTCATACTTACTAGGATAACTCGTTAATAAGTTTTAATTAGCATTTAATCGGATTAGATTAGCATAAGACCCTAATCACCCCCCCCCTCTAGGGTCTAACACTATCCCCAAGGCAGTCTTGAAAATCAGTAATGAGGACCCTCACAACTAACAAGGGAAAGGTTTAGTACCCCAGACTTTGCCATCGGGCCAGGTGATGTGGGTCCATGCGGACCTCCTCAGCGACGAACATTGGACTGCAAAGCCCTCAAGGAAGACCAAAGGTAAACCTTGCAATGTCATCTCCGCTATGTCGGATGGAAACCAGACTGTAGTATCTACCCTCACCGACTCTGATGGGGAAACTACCACCCTCGCTACTAGAACAGGAAAGGAATTTGCCAAGGAATATCCTACGAGGGCGGAGAGCCCGGCAGGACCTTCCACGAGGCCAGCTACAACAACCCCTCCGGATCCAGATAGGCCGAGCTCGATCAATCAGCCTTTTCGATTCAACGTACTCACGCAGCTGAAAAGTATCCCCACGCGAATTACCATGTATGACCTTCTGCGGCTATCCAGGCCTACCCGGGAAGCCCTACAAGAAGCATTGGCCGACTCGGAAGTCTTCGCCACCCACTTCTTGAGGGAAGAAGACACGGAACGGGGATGTGCGATGTGCTGCCAAACCACCGAGAGGTGGGTCCCTTACATCACATTCACTCCTGAGGATATGCCCATCAAAAGCACATCTCATGATCGACCACTGTACTTCACGGGGTACGTCTGTTCGTCAAAAGTTGATCAAATTCAAGTCGACCCGGGGTCTGTACTAAGCATCGTACCCTTGAAGTTGATTAAACACCTGGGTATACCCGCGAAACGTCTATCCACGACTACCACGACTATCTTTGGCTTCAATGCCACTAGGACTTGGTCGCTTGGCAAGATCCGTCTAAAGTGCCGAATAGGCGACATGAAGATAGAGGTGACCTGCTATGTCATCGACGCTGAGCCATCCTACAACGTGCTCTTAGGACGTCCGTGGATCCACAGTAACCGGATAGTCACGTCCACGCTACACCAATGCTTAAACTATGTGGATGATTACGAGCGGGTGAAAACAGTAGTAGCCGACAAGCAACCCTTCAAGGGCATCGAAAACTACTTCACAGACTCTCTGCTGTACCAGGACCCCGACGAACCCCCGATTGGGGAGCTCGAAAGCGGCAATGAGGCGGATAGAGAGCCTGAGTACGGTGACAGCCTAGTCCTGAACGATTTCGAATCAATTATAATTGGCTGTGAAAGTCACAATGTAACCAACGCTGTTCAGGTGGAGGAGATTATCTTGAATGAGAAGTTCAACTTTTCTTATTTGTCGTCTTACTTAACGTCAAAGGATGATGCGCCTAACGACCTAATGTCGAAGCTCTATAACGACCATTCCCTATACTTTTCTATATGCTCGTCGTATATCGCGAAGAGACAACTGATCAAGTCTTCACAAGCCGTACTCGTCATGCTGGCCCGTGATAACTATCAAAAAGATAATATCTTCAGACGAATCGATCATCCTTTGCGCATGTTGTGGGACGAGTCTGAAGATGAAGACCCCGCGCCTCAATTTTCACAGTACAGTCAAATCGCGAAGCACATGATGAGCAACATGGGGTACGACCTCACTCGCCTAGAGGGCCTAAATTACGGCCGGGGGTGAAAGACGGTCGTCTGACCTGCTTACGTGCCTAAAGGCAAACCTTCAAATTACTTCAACAGGACTCGGAGAGGTTTAGGCTACTCCTCTACCTCATCGAATTTGTTCTGTTATTTTAACGAGGACTTTGACTATACACGTTCGGGGGATCGATCGTCGACAACCTCAGTATGGGACTCATACGTCAGCATAGGGGACTTGTTCGTCAATATTACAGTCAACATGGCTGCGATTGATCCCGCCGAAATTGCAGGGGAAGGACAGGTCCCACTTTATGATGAGACATAGGACCGTCACGTCAACGCTCAGTGGAATAGTCGCTTTGAGCAATGTGAACCACCGACCGAGGACGAAATCCTCCAAGGAAACATAGGCGATGAGACTAATCCCAAGCCCATATTCATCAGCGGTAGTCTACCTCCCCAAGAGAAAAAAGATCTCATTGCCCTCATACAGGAATACATTAATGTCTTCGTATGGAATTATGAGGACATGCCCGGCCTTGATCCACGGGTCGCCATGCATCGCCTCAACATCGGCTCAGACGCCAAACCAGTCAAACAACAGTAGAGGCGGTTTCGTCTGCAAATCATGGAGGTAATCAAGGCCGAAGTGAAGAAACTGATCGAATCCGGCTTCATCAGAGAGGAACAACACCCCGACTGGGTAGCTAATATTGTTCCAGTCCTGAAGAAGAACGGTAAGATTCGTATTTGCATTGACTTCAGGGATCTCAATGCTTCGTTCCCTAAAGATGAATTTCCTTTTCCAATCACGGACGTCATCATTGATAACACGTGCGGGTTTGAGAGGATATCCTTCATGGATGGATTCTCAGGGTACAATCAAATCAAAATGCACCCCGAGGACGAAAAACACACTTCATTCAGGACTCTAATGGGGGTATACTGCTACACAGTCATGCCTTTCGGACTAAAAAACGTAGGTGCAACCTACCAACACGTCATGAGAACGATCTTTTGAGATCACCTGCGAAAGACAGTCGATTGCTATGTGGACGATTTGATCGTGAAAAGTTGCAGTAAAGATGGCCATCTCCAAGACTTGAGGGTGATGTTTGAACTTATGAGAACTCATCAACTCAAGATGAATCCTACGAAGTCATTCTTAAGGATATCCAGCGGTAAATTCCTTAGATTCGTGGTGACAACAAAAAAAATTCGAATTAACCCAGACAAGGTACAAGCTATTCAGGAGCTCCAGTCACCCCCGAAATCTTAAGGAGCTAAGGGGCCTTCAGGGACGATTAGCTTACATCCAGAGGTTCATTTTAAATCTTTCGGGTAAGTGTCAACCTTTCTCCAAACTGATAAAGAAAGGTACTTCCTTCGTGTGGGACGAGCCTTGCCAACGGGCCTTTGAGGAGTTCAAAACTTATCTCTCGAACCCGACTGTCCTTGTGGCTCCAATATTAGGAAAGCCATTCCTCATCTACATATGGGCTATGGAGCATTCTATGGGCGCTCTCTTAGCACAAAATGATAACGCCGGCCACGAGCAGGGTATCTACTACCTGAGTAGAACTCTACAGGGCGCCGAATGGCGATACCCTATGGTCGAAAAGGAGTATTTGGCCTTGGTATTTGCCATCCAAAAGATACGACACTACCTAGTTGGCCAAACCATCCACGTTATTTCTCAGATGAACCCCATCCGAGTCTTCATGACGCAGCCTACGAGCTTAAACTGGCGTTTGGCCAGATGGGCACTCCTGCTGTCTCAATACAACATTCACTTCATGCCACAGAAGTCAGTCAAAGGACATGCTATCTGTGATCTCATGGCTAGTCATCCGCTAGAGGTGAAAACTAACCTATTCGAGGATTTACCAGATGAAGCCCCCGAAGTCAACATGACCTCCCCAGCGAAAGCCTGGCAGATGTTCTTTGACGGCGCGTCTCGCGTCGGCACGAGCGGATCTATCATTGCAGGAGTGGGGGTGTCCCTACATAACCACATACTACCCCGTGCTTTTTCTCTAACGGAGCCATGCACCAACAACGTGGCTGAGTACAATGCGCTACTCATTGAACTCGAGTTGGCAAGAGAGTTAGAGATAAAGCACCTCGAAGCCTACGGCGAATCCCAGCTCATTGTTAAGCAAATGACGGGGGAATACGAAGTCCGAAACGACGACCTGATCCCACTTCACAAAGCAGCCACCAAGTTAGTAGAGTAATTCGAAAGCTTCCGCATTGAGCATGTGCTCCGTTCCAAGAATACGCACGCAGATGCCCTCGCATCCCTGGCGGCTAACTTGGCCCAGCCACTAGAAACGACTCAATGGGTCATTGTGGCGAGCTGAAGACTCTTTCGACCTAAAGACGTACTAGAAGTGAACGCCACTCACCAAGTTTCGGATCGGCCTAACCCGAAATATTGGCGTATCCTAATCATCAACTACGTCCTGTACGGCATGCTGCCCGAGGATGCTAGGGAGCGAGAGTCTGTCCGTCGACGTGCCTCAAGGTTCTACTACGATTCAACCACGAAGACGTTGTATCGAAGGTCGTATGACGGCTTGTTACTTCAATGTGTTTCAAAGACAGAAGCACAAGAGGCTCTACATGAAGCCCATGATGGCACTTGCGGAGCTCGCCAGCCCGGACCCAAGCTTTGGGATCGATTACGGAGAATAGGCTACTTTTGGTCTAGGATAGTTAGCGACGCGGTTGCTTACACAAAGTGTTGCCACACGTGCCAAATCCACGCCAACTACACGCATCAACCTCCTGAAGACCTCCACCTGACAACGGCGTCATGGCCTTTTGAAGCATGGGGGATGGACATCGTCGGACCAATATCCCCGCGTCGGCAAGGGGTCATCGCTTCATCCTCACGATCACCGACTACTTCTCTAAATAGGCCGAAGATGTCCCTTTAAGAGAAGTCAAGACCAATGACGTGATTAAGTTCATCAAACATCATGTCATATACCGATACGGCATACCTCAATGTATCATTCATGACAACGGCACATAATTCGTTAGTCATGCGTTCATCCAGTTTTGTAACAAGTTCCGAATAAAGATCCGACGAATGGTTTGGCCGAGGCCTTTAATAAAACAATCGTTAAGATCTTAACCAAGCTGACCTCTAATAGCAAGCGCGATTGGAATGAGAAGCTGAGCGAGAGCTTATGGGCGTATCGCATAACGGTTCGTACACTGACCGACAACACGCCTCATTCGTTGGTATATGGCTGTGAGGCTGTGTTACTATTAGAGATTCAAATTCCATCCCTCCATGTCGCCTTAGCTATAGGGATGACGACCGAGGACAATCATCAACGATGCCTCGCAGAACTTGAAGCGTTGGATGACAGGCGGCTTGAAGCTCAACAACACATTGAGTTCTATCAAACCCAAATGGCTAAGGCTTTCGACAAGAAAGTCAAGCATCGATCCTTTAAGGAGGGAGAATTGGTGCTCGCCGTTCGACGACCGATGATTCTCACTTCCAAGAAGAAGGGCAAATTTCAGCCCAAATGGGAAGAACCGTTCATAGTAGAGACAGTCTATTCGAATGGAGCTTATCACCTCGTCAAACCGAATGGCGACAAGATCATGATGCCTATCAACGACAAGTTCTTGAAGAAGTACTACCCTTAGTGCCCCTCTAAACTCCCATGAGTGCATGAGTCTAAACTGGTCCTCACTCCCTCTAACTGGTATACGAGGCTAAACTGTTTCCACTTCATATACTCCGACAGGTAACCCTATACAAGTGTAACCTAGATCGCCACTTGGTCCAACCTTCCTACAGTTAGGACCAAAATCAACTATCAAGTTAATCTTCACCTCTGATGGTTCCCCCCTCCCCCCCTAAATTTCAACTTACCAATCCTCTCTAATAGGATGGTGAGTTCCAAAGTCGCTCACATCACGGAAAACAATCATGTCATGTTAACCCTCACATCTGAAAAAATCAACTTATTAATCCCCTCTAATGGGATGATGAGTCCCCATAGTTGCTCCGATCACAACGAAGTTCTATCATGTTAATGATTACCTCTGATGGCTGGCCCCGTTATTCCCACGAGTAACACGGCCTAAGTAGTGACCTACCATGCGATGTGTTGCTACTTCGGTCAATAGTCACACTACTACGTCCCTGAACTACCTGACCTATTTCAGCTATCCTGATATTCTCTTAGAATAACCGATGGGTAGCAGCCTACCATGCGACGGCTCCTACAGCAATCAATCGTCATATTCCTACATCCTTGAACGATTCGATTATCATTCACGTCGTCGCCCCCGAGTGCGATGATAATTACCAAAGGCGGCTTATCAGGCGACATGCCCTAACTGCCCCCTCAAATAGCAACTTGCCAAAAGGCAAGTCATTGTTGGGGTCTTAAGCTGATCGCCTACACAAGCAACCGCTCCTTTGTTTCAAGCTAAGTGTTACCCTCTCGGGTTCGCCTGAACTACAACGCGAGAGTCGGGTTTCACCCGACCCCATGCTATGAGCAGCCAAAAGCAGAAGAGGGTCCTAACGACTAAGTCCAAGACAAACTCGTCGAAGGCTCACCACACTGCAGAAAGTAGTATAGCTAGCTCGACTCAGGCGAGCAACTAATGGCGAAGGCGAGTCCAACACAGTGACCGCCAGCGATCAATCAAAAGGTTCTAAGTATAGATCAACACCAGAAAATAAAGAGAGGCTATACATAGAAACCAAAATTAAACAAAAGCAAAAAGAGTCATTCCAAGCTGAGTTTTGAAACACACATCATGTCTTTAGAATTACAGCAGACATAACAAAAGAGAGGCGTTCTAAATAAGCATCAGCAGGCTGAAAGCGTCAATCTTAGCCTTGACTGCCGCAAGATTCGTCGCGCGTCTAGCTTTAGCCCTCTCCTTCTGCCGTTGCTGGAGCCTGGCGAGAGCGGCCTCGTCGTCTTCCTCCTTTTGACGAAGGAGTTGGAGCATCCTC
>NC_033799.1:67848959-67923486 GCF_001876935.1 Asparagus officinalis | reverse complement strand
CGCTTAAGCCTCTTCAACTTCGCCTCTCTCTCGAGGGATCCAGCATCCATGCGAAAGGCGGCATCCATGTAGACATCCATCTTTGCCAGAATGGCGCGATGTTTCCTATGTAGACGCCTGAGCAGGGCCTCTTGCTTCAAGATTTGCTTGGCCAAGTCTTCACATTCGAGCAGAACACTCATCGCGAGAGGCGCCGGTTCTAAGTCGGCATGTACCAGCCCCTCCAAGCGATACATCAGCCCCTCCAAATGATGGAGCTCTCGCTGGCATCGCCGGGCAAGCTGAGGACCACCCACATGGATGATCTCCTCTAGACTCTCCTCCACGAAGGGGAGCATGTCATAGTACCATCCAGTGCCTTCGCTTAACGGTAGCTGTCCTGTGTATGGCGTTCTCTAATTTCTGGAGGATGGCAAACGCCGGACACAGGATAGCAGCCAGAGCAGAAGACCCTTGGGTCGAGTCGGTGATCAAAGACGCCGTCACACCAGCACCGGTAACAGTAGAGGAAGAGCCGACACCCTCCCCCTCGGAGGAAGCAAGGTCAGATTCGGAGGCCATTGAGTAGAGTAGAGAATATTCTACGAATGTCTTTTCAGGCGAATTTTCGTAAGCATGAGAACTCTGTCGAAGGGATGGCGAGCACATTATATAGCCGAAAACTCAACGGCTAAGATTCATTTCCCCAAATAAATCGAACGGCTCAGATCTTTAGTGGCGCTTCGAGTTCGACGCCCATAAAAGCCTCGACTCTCGGGACTCCAAACCGACCGTTCGAATTGAGCACGGAAGGCGAAGCGTTCTGTCACTTCGCAATTAATGAGGAATGACGCGCCTACTTTGCCCTAGCTAACAAGCATTTGGGTCCGTAGGAAGACGCGTGGCACGAATTCGCCTGCTCCTGAGTTCCGCTTGCAGCCTAAACTCGCCATCACCTGAGTTTCGCTTGCAGCCCAAACTCGCCATCACCTGAGTTCCGCTTGCAGCCCAAACTCGTCAGCACCTGTGTTTTGCTTGCAGCCCAAACTCCTTCGGCTTGTCAGCAGCAAAGACGGGTACTGGATCAAGAAGAGGGAATCGGGAGGGCGCCGTGTAGCCTGAACCACCGGCAAGACCGATGGCAACACCCTTCGGAAGAACTTCATCAAAAAAGTGGCTGCAAAACGGGGTCAAAGGATGAGAACAAAAATGACAATTAGAATCAGAAAACTTCTTAGTCTTCTAAGCAGGCGAATTTCTTCAAACAGATCTCACTTGGCGAGACTAAGCCCGCCTAACAAAAGCGGAATCCGTTTGATAAAAGACAAAACTGTTTGAACTGGATTCGCCTAACAAGGCCGAATCCGTCCGAAAAGGGGGAAATTCACCCAAATCATGAAAATTACCAAGAATAGCAAAATCCGTAAAAGAAGACGAGCAAACAGTGCTCATCTTCTCAATTCAACATCATTCATCGACACGAAGTCGTTGGACTTACCCGATTGCACTCCAGAGATGCCGGCAGCCGCGCTAGCGGCAACATCGCTAGAAGAATCACCCGGGCCCTTTCTCCTCGAAACGCACTTCTTGGACTTTGGCACCATATCGGAAAGTCATGAAAGAAACCTGAGCTTTTCTCTTTAAAAAGTGAGTGAGCGGAAATTCTTGAGCATAGTAATCCCAAAAAGAAGGGGATGAAGCCTATTTAAAGGTGAAACGATTGCGGTTGAGAGGCAAAGCCACGATCGAATTCGACGGCCCAGATCGCTCTCGAGGAGCGAGGTGTGGGTAGTTGAGGAACGTGGCCATGATTGAAATCAACGACCCAGATCGCTCTCAAAAGTTCCTTTTTTGGCGGTTATAGAGCAACCGTCGAGATAGGGAACGAGTCGAGCGAATCAAAACCTGAAACCCGCACCAAAATTCACGACCGGATCTAACGGCTGGGATCAAAAAGTACGACCATGATCTATCGTCGAGTGAGGCACGCAAGAGTGACGCCACCTTGTCAAATCGCATTTAACGTGACCTGACGAATCCACACGGCCTTAGTCGGAAAGCACAAAAAACAAGGCTTTGCTGACGAACACGTAAGTCGCCTTCCACCATTTCGAATTTCGTCTGAAGAAAGAATTTCGCCTGCGAATAGATGGCAAGCTCGCACTTCAAATTGTCAAATCTCACCCATAAAGCGAAATTCACCTGCAAAATGCTTAGTTAGCCTCGCCAGCATAAATGGGCCTCGCCCAAACAGCTCATTTGTTGGGCCTAATTTGCCTCTAAAGGCGAATCTTGAGTGATCCGACTCATCTAAGTTTCGAACCATTGATGGAATAGTCTCACTCACGCAATCAGACTTACTGAACGATGCAGCTCATGGATGCACCCTCCGGGCGCACTCACGGGTAATGGTTGTTTAGTCAAAATCGTTACGATACAACCGAACTGCGACCTGACAGTTATGATTAACTCAAACCCACGCCTCAAACGGCTAAATGTTAGAGCATAAATCTTAGCATTAAGCCTAAGAGAAACTACTCGATAACTCATCATACTGAGGGGAAAAGTATGACTAGCCCGATTCAAACGGTGATCGGTAAAGGTAAATCAAAGTCGTTGATAGCTGAGGGTTTGCTAAAAATCCTAAGGAAAGCCAAATTCACCCTAACTCGTCAGGAACTTCTTTATTCAAAATGTTCCAGACCACACGCGAGTTGGTTTAGGTCTGAAAACTTTAAAGGGGGTCTTGTAGATGGTAAAAATTACCTTGCAAGACGAAGCACGAGATTCGTCTGCATATTCAAGCCGCCAGCACAGCTTAGAAATTAAGCTCACCCAAGGGCTTGGCATGCTAGCATGAGACAAGGCCACGCGATCACCAGATTCGCCTACATCAGGTGACCATAGACTCGCCTGCATGAAGCATGTCTCGCCTGCACGAGTCAAGAGCTGAATTCGCCTACAAACAGTAAGCTCGCCAAACTCACCAGAGTACTTGGCAGCCGCTATACCACGTACAGGGATGGGCCTTCCCACTCTTCACGACGTGAAGGGAAGGGGCACAGTACTCCGAGCCCATCAAGTAGCCGATCACAGTACGAGTGATTGGTCAAATCCATGCAGTCATCAAGTCTGCCTGCATGAAGCTCGCCTCGCCTCGCCTGCACGAGTTAAGAGCTGAATTTGCCTACAAACGACAAGCTCGCCAAACTCACCAGAGTACTTGGCAACCACTATACCATGTACAGGGATGGGCCTTCCCACTCCTAACGACGTGAAGGGAAGGAGCACAGTACTCCGAGCCCATCAAGTAGCCGTTCACAGTACGAGTGATTGGACAAATCTATACAGTCGTCAAGTCCGCCTGCATGAATCTCGCCTCGCCTGTACGAGTCAGGAGCCGAATTCGCCTATAAACGACAAGCTTTCCAAACTCACCAGAGTACTGGGTAGCCGCTATCCCACGTACAAAGATGGGCCTTCCCACTCCCCACGATGTGAAAGGAAGGAGCACGGTGCTCCGAGCCCATCAAGTAGCTGCTCACAGGATGAGTGATTGGTCAAATCCATGTAGTCATCAAGTCCGCCTGCATGAAGCTCGCCTCACCTGCACGAGTCAGGAGCCGAATTCGCCTATAAATGGCAAGCTCGCCAAACTCACCAGAGTACTTGGCAGCCACTATCCCACGTACAAGGATGGGCCTTCCCACTCCCCCACGATGTGACGTGAAGGAGCACAATGCTCCGAGCCCCTCAAGTGGCCGCTCATGGTACAAGTGAGCGGCAAAATATCTCCCAACAGTACATGGTTATATCCCAAGATTCAAGGAGTGGCCACACCGTTTCTCCTCTATTTAAGAACTTCTTCCGACCACGGAGAAGAAGGGAGGGCAATTGAAGAGGTTCAGCAAGGGCAGAAGTTCGATTAACTCCCAGTTAATTGATCAGTTAGCTGAACTACAGCTCTTAACTCTCGAAGGAGTTGATGACAAGCTCTTTGCATGATCTTTGCATTGTAGCATCTTCTCCTAGTTTCGGGCCTTGATCGCCATCAAACTCGAAAACTCGAACTCGACTAACATGAGCTTCTACTACGTACTGAAGCTCACCAGCAACTTCGGTCGAATCGTCCAAGGAAAGCAGACTCGGTGCGAGAATCGAGCGAGGCGTCCTATAGCTACCAAAGTCCCCACGTTAAACAAGGAGGGCCTTCCCTCCGCTTTTGTTGTAATTTCGATTCATTAGTTTGTAATAAGCTATTCTTATCAATACAAATAAAATCCCTATTTCGGGAGATCAAAATTTATACCTACAGTTAGCTACAAGAAGGTGACCTCAGCATTGGTGAATTATGAGTTGAGGAAGACTGTTGATGAGTCCTCCGAGAAGGCATCAGGAGATGTATTAGTAGTTCAAGGCCGTGGTTCAAACCGAAGCAGGAGGTCACAGTCTAGAGGTGCACATCGTGGGATTCGTAGGAATCAGTGTACTTTTTGTAAACAAGATGGATATTAGAAAGCTGAATGCCCAAAGTTAGATCGAGCTGAGAAGAATAAGGGAAAAGCTGTACAAGCTTCAGAGGTGAATGTTGTCAAGACTAGTGGCAATAATTCAGATTCAGATTCTTCAGGCTATTCGTTATCCGTACTACCATCAATTTGTGATGCTGACTCTACGGAGTAGATGTTAGTCGGGTGCTTCTTACCATGTTTACCCTAGGAGGGATTTGTTCTCCAGCTTTCAGGAATTGGAAAGACATGATGTCATGCTCATGGGTAATGGACATACATGCTCTATTGGTGTTATTGGTACTGTTCGGATTAGGATGAGTGATGGGATAATGCGAGAGTTGGATGATGTAAGGTTTGTTCTACAATTGAAGATGAACATCATTTCACTTGGAGCTTTGGAGGCAGTAGGCTATAGGGTGACATTAGTGGACGCACGATTGAAGGTCACATTGGGGTCCATGATTGTGATGAAGGGCGTCAGAAGGAGTAATTTGTATTATTTGCTCGGAAGCACGACAATTAATAGGGAGCTGACGACTTTATTAGATTCGGCTAGACCGTGGCATTGTTTGATGCTGGGTTATTTGATTGGTAATATCGTATATAGGTTGTTGAGGAGTGTTTTGACCTGCAGTTTGAAGTCCTGTGAACTCATTGGTATGAGCAAGAAGACCAAGGTGGAGTTTGGTACTTCTATCCATCATTCGAGGGGTCTTCTGAGGGGTGTTCATTCAGGCATTCGGGGGCCTTCTAAGGAAGCATCATTGGGAAGTAATAGGTATGTGGTTTCCGCAGTTGGGGACTATTTTAGGTATTGGTGGGTTGTAACCAAGTCCCGTTGGTGTGAATTCCTAGAAGTCTGTAATAGATGGAGGAAGTGTGTTGGCAAAAAGGTAACCTGACGTTCTGTTTATAGTAGGGTTTCTTTCTTACGTTTGCGCCGAGGTCAAGGCAATTTGAGACACCTCATTAGTGTGGAAACTTTGAGGTGACGTGATGAGATGGTAGATTTAGGGAGCTGTTCCTTTCTGGAAGAGGATAGGCGTTTGATGTCGAGCATTGGCATTGGTGTGCAGGCTACGACATGTTTGGGCCATCTTATGCATAGGTTGCCGACTACTGCTTGTAGAGATTTTGGATTTGGTGGAGCTATTTCAGATTTTGGGTTGCAACGGATGTTTGGCTACCGAACACTTGGTCACATCGTGCATGTGAGATTTGATTCGATAGCACATTTGGGATTCAGAGGCGTGTTTGATTATCAGGTATTAGATTCTGACTTTGTTCTGAGCAGGTATGTCACGTTTGACTCTTGGCAGGTGGAGAGTGGTGATCAGATCATTAGGACATCGCAGCGGGTGGAGAGTGATGCTACTCCATATTGGGTGGACGTCACGTACTTCAGATCATACTGCATAGTTTGGGATTTCAGCTGATGTGACACGGATTAGAAATCATGTTCATTTGGATGTAGATGATAGGTTTGTTTGACCCCAGAGGGGGGGTGATTAGGGTCTTATGCTAATCTAATCCGATTTTATGCCAATTAAAACTTATTAACAAGTTATCCTAGCAAGTATGAAATACAACATGATATGTGAGCTAGGATAAGTAATATGAACAATGAGATATATTCTATATGATAAAAATATATGCAAGGATATATAAACTAACACAAGGGTGATATAATCAAACTATAAAAGTGATAGGGTAAAATATACAAGAGTAATAGGCAATGGCGATATAAGATAAATGCATAAGCAAATGCGCCAATGACAAACTCAAATACACTCAAATGATCATGGAGTTCGGACCTTCCGTCCTACGTCTCCGCTCCCTACTCCCGGGGAGAAATCCACTATCACAACCGGGTTTTCTATGTTCACCCGAATAACGTTTACACCTCATAATGTCGGTTTTTAACGCTCACCGATCAACGTAACACTCACACTAACAATGTCGGTTTTCAACACTCACCGATCAATGTTCACTCCTCACACTCGGTTTTCTAGCTCACCGAAAACTTTACAATCTCACAAAATAACAAACAATAAATTTGTTCTCTATAATAGATGAAAACACAATGAAAACTCACACTCAATTGTTATAACTCTCACCAATCCAAATATGCTATGTATGAAAATATAATAAGCTCAAGTGGGTGGGTGTAAACAATGAGTGAAATAAAATCAACTAAACTCAAATGTAAATACTAGCTTAATAGAAATGATATTCAACAAATAATTATAAATAAAAGCTAGAATTGAGTTTAGGAAAACTTCTCTAGATAACAAGAGAGAGAGAGAGATGGATTGAAGCTCAAACACCAAGTGATGATCTCTTCTAGCTCTTGTGAAATTGAATTCACAAAATCAGACTCTCAATTGCTTAAAAGCTTTTAAAACAAACTTTAAACAAAACTTAAACCCTTGTTAAAATATTCTAAAACTTGTTTAAAACACTCTCATTGTATCTAAAATGATAAATACAATGGGGTATATATATGGTAGAAGAAAACAGCCCCAAAAACCCCAAAAAACCACTAAAAGACAAAAATCAGCAAGTTACTGTTACTGTGCAACGGTAACTTCGGCGGTCGACCGTCGCGGTCGACCGTGAGAAGGAAAACTCAAAAACTGCTCTCTGGATTGCATACGATCGACCTCCACGGTTGACCACACTGTAGCACGGTCGACCGTGGTGGTCGATTGCACTGTAGCAAACATGAACAGGCAGTTTCCAGTTTTTGATAGTTCTGGAATTTTACATATCTGACTTTGTAAAATCAATTAAAAATAGTAAATAAACTTCAAAAATCATGAAATTTTGGGGAAAGGTTCTAGACATGTAGATTAATATGTTAGAGAAAGATATTCTGAAAAATCACTTCCCAGTTGAGAGAAATAAATGTTTGAACATAGATAAATAGTTTCTAAAAAACTCCTAAAAACTCAGTTTTGTAAATTCAATTAAAAATAACAAAACAACTCCAAAATTAGTAAAACTTGGGTAAATGTTTGTATATATGAATATAAGCATGTAAACGAAGAAATTTTTCAAATTGCATTTCCCAATTGTGAAAACTCATGTATTTTGTAAGTATATCCAAAACATGAAAAGTTGATATACATGAAATTTGATGTTTTGACATAAACACAACTTTGAAACATTTTCAAACGTTATTATAGACTTAATAAAAGATATAAAAAGTTGTTATGAAGTCTATAAACTAGAAACATAATATTTTCACAAATATGCATATTCTATGCAATATTTTCTAAAACACAAATATGTAATCTCATATTTATAAACATGGAAACCCAAAAACATTTATGTATATATATAACTATATATATATACATAGAAACTAAAAACTTGTATGTATATATAAAACTATATATACATAGAAACCAAAACTAAAATGTGTGTGTATATGATATCGAGCTTAAAGTATTGAACACACATAATATAAATCTAAACTAATATATCCAAACAATCTTTATCTTCAATAAGCTTGACCTGGTACACTATGCGGATGAAGCTGAACTTGGATCATAAACTTGAATTGCATAAGCTTCACTCCACAATTCCGCCAACCTCAATTTGATATTGTCGTTGAAGCGCTATTCCATCCATCCTCCAACTCGTTGTTTGCCTAGAATAAATACGAAAACACAAACACTAGACAAACAACATTAGAAGTAAATTGTTTATTAAACATCATCAAAACAAGAAGGCTAACAAGGTTGATCGAATCGAGTGTAGCTGATAGATAGAGTCTGGGTATGGCCATTGGTTCATCTTAGGTGGATATGTTTGGATTGTTTCAGTTTGGGGCCATTGGAGGTGCTATCAGCCATAGACTTGATCGTGATGTTGGAGAAGGGTTGCGAACTCTTCTAGTGGATTGAGGCCTTTGGAGACCATTTGATGAACTACGTTCGCCTTGATTCCTTGGGCAAGAGGATACGTAGGCAGTCTTTCGATGCAGCCGGTTTGATTCAGATGGGGGGAGATCGTTTCAGCTCTAGTTTGGATCCCGGACTTATTGTGGATTGAGTCCGTTGTCGAGGGGTGTTTCCACGACGTCCTAGATGCAACAAGTGGGACTTTTGGATGATTTGGTATGAGCTTAGTTTTGGTAGAAACATTCGCCGAGGTGGAGAATTGAAGAAGCAGTGAGAGAAGTGCAGGAAATCAGCAGGAGAATGACCAGGCAGACTAGCGGTCGATCGCGAGTCAGCGGCGGTCGACCGCAAACATGCACAAAGTGCAGTAGGATTCGGAGCTGAAGGCGGACGACCGTCACGGTCGACCGTGCGAACCCTGTAATGGATTTAACTCTCGAGAATTGGTTCGGTCGACCGTTGTAGTCGACCGTGAGTTTCTTGTAGCCGATTTATTCTCTGTTGGGGGTGTTCGGTCGACCACCGTGGTCGACCGTGATACCTGTGCGACCGACCGTCGCGGTTGACCGCAGTCTGTTTTAGGCTGGGCTTTGGTATTTTAACCCGTTTCGTTTTGAGTTAGTATATAACTCTAATTCTGATTAGTTAGGGTTAAGCAAAGACGTTTTTGAGTAGTCTTTGGGATAGGATTGTTGTAACCAATTGTGGGAGATTTGTGAGAGGTCTAGAGCTTTGTTTTATGGTTTGATCGGTGAGATTTGTAATTCTACTTGTAGTCTCTTGATTTCTAATAGTAAGAACTCCCCTCTCCTTGCCCCGTGGACGTAGGCAACTTGCCGAACCACGTTAAACTCGTTGTCTTACTGTGGTATTGTGTTTTGCTTATTAGTTGTGATTTATCTCTTGGATTGTTTATGTCGCTTCTAGGCTTCCGCCGCGCACAACATGTACTCCTCTTTATTTTGATCTGCTAGATTTAGAGCAAGCAGATTCGGCTTGTCAAATGATGTATTTGTCAAGCATGATGTGATGGGCTAGGAGTTGTAGCATGACAGATATTACCACAAAGATTTGATTGGTAATTTTATTTGTGAGCGTAGTTCTATAAAGGAGTGACCATTGAGTGCGGATCCTGCCTTCGTGTTTGACTTCAGATTGATGGATTATATTATATCCTCACAAGATTCACCCCAACCTTTTAAAATTGGACACATGCGGGCTTGAATGCAATATAACCTAGATCTGTGACCGTGCATGTTATGTTACATTTTGAACGAGACCCTAACTAAAATGTGAACATAGGCCTCAATTCCCTTTTTAATTTCATTCCTCTCGTCATAACCTATGACGTAGAGAAAACATTATCTTAATTGCTCATTTTAATTTATTTTAATGAATCGTTACTTGATATCAACTAGGATCTTTCGTAACCTACTTCAACCTTTTTATATCCAAATCTTGTTCATGTGAACACTTGCTTGGTCCATGTGCGAAAACTTAGTGGATCCTCGTGATCTATAGATAACCGTGAAAATGTAGACAAGTTGGTGGTTTAGAAAAGTAGTAGTTGGTCATTGGTACGATGTTTTTATAACGAGAGAGGGAGAGGGAGGGGGGAGATAAGCACGCTTGCCTATTGGCTTTTGACTCCTTTTTCTAGCTTAGCATCTTCTCCTTAATTACGCAACACAACACATTATAATATTTGTATTTAGCTATTTAAAATTGACTACAAATTAAAGAAATCGATATCACAAGCTTAAGGAAGCTCAATACCTGCACCTCCTCAAGTGAGAAATCTAGGGCAATAAGCGGCCGAAGAAAACAGGTTTTTTTTCCACCTCCAGTTTATCATAAATATCTCTATTGATTTTTTATTTCTGCTTGTTTTTTTTGGTTATTTCTAAACCTATACTTTTATTAGTTTTCATGATTTATAATTTTCATCTAGGGTTATTGTGATCGACTTGATTAAAGCATAAAATGGGAAAGGCAAAGATTGCAATCAAGAAGATTGACAACTTGACGAGCAGACAAGTAACTTTCTCGAAGAGAAGGGGAGGGCTTCTGAAAAAGGCGAGGGAGCTCGCTATTCTTTGCGACGCTGAGGTCGGACTCATCATCTTCTCAAGTACAGGCAGACTTTATGATTTCTCCAACACAAGGTCAACTTGCTCATATCCTTCTTTTAAGATGTTTGATTGTCCGCATATATAGTTTCATATGATTAGATCTACAAGTGGAAATTAGATGCAAATAATTTAAATTAAGTCCATGGAGAAAAAACAATTTTGTTTTTCATCGGGAAAAAAGTGGATGGCTGAAGCAAAATTAGTTATATTGGTTTTCTCCTATATTGATCTAAAAGCAAAACACAAGTCAATAGATATATGTGTTGACTATTTGCTTGATATAACAAAGAAAAAAGTCCGCATGGATTTTTTTCATCCGCGATGCAAACACCATTGGATTTTCTTGCCAACTAAATTGTTAATCCAACATATATATGACATGTTTCTAGTATTTTCTTGCGATAAATAGCTGTCATCTTTCTTTTTTATAGAAAGAAAGGCATTATCTGAAAAAAAATTGCATGTCGATCGTTAGATCCCTCTATCAAAGGGACGATGAGAATTTATATATTATTTAGAGTAAACGTCCTACAAATGTAATAATATTGGTAAGGTAATTAAGACAACAAAGAAGCAAAAATGACTATATATGAGTGAAGATTTTATTAATTAATTAATTAAGAGGATTTATAACTGCTAAAGATGAGACAAGAAGATATCTCAATTGGTTAAATAGAAATCTAAATCTAAGTCTATTATCCATCATCATAATCCTTTAATCAGAACTGAGAAAATGCAAGCTTCTATTGTAACGAGCTACGGTTAGGATTTGATAACGCATTGAAAGGCTGAGTGGAAATCAAATTCTAGCTAGTGCAATAGAGACATAAAAGCTACTATCTGTGCTTGGCTCCTTGATTTAATTCCTTATTTTAGAAAAAGCATTCTTAGTGAAAACAATATTCTATATTTTTATATTGTAGGTCAATAATATTAAGATCGTCTTGCGTAGACAGAGAATAAAATTAGATTATTCTTTACAACAACATTTGTATGTTCTCACAATTACATTACGACACATGTCGAAAGTGTTCATGTTAATTGTAAAAGATTAAACGACACGAATAAAAAATGTCGCAAGCCACGACACATGTTCTTATCATTAGGAACAAAATAAAAATAAATACATCACAAACATGTGCTGTGAGTTTTACGCGATAGTTCCACGTTTGCAGAAATACTCTCTCCACACATGGTCTATCTATACTTTCGACTTGTGTCATGCTTCATTTGTGCTATCTAAAGATGATGTCAAACACCAAAAGTAAACGTTACAAATTTTATGGTAGGATTGCATAGGAAACTCCCTAGGATAGTATAGCAAAATCCAATTTCGTTCTCGCATCAGTTTTAGGAATCTTATTGGATCTAAGAGATAGATTTATGCCTTTTCTTAAACTTATTTTTATGAGAGCCTGAAGTTTTCCGATTAATTATTCTCGACCATTTCAGGCATTCTAGAATACTGTAAAGAATTTGTTCATTGGTGTATCAACTAAAAATTTAATGTTTACGAATGTAATGGTAATTTGATAGCTTTACTGTTTATTAGTAGCTAGCTTTAATGTTATTATTTGCAAGTAGAATTGAGACCTAGGATTGGGTCGGTAGGATGACAAATTTGTAATTATTTATTCCTGCACGACAGATTAAAATTATGTCATGCATAAAAGTATTTATGCCCTAAGATGTAGCATGCAGGTGGTAATATTAAATCTATCATGATTTCATGTCTTGATTGTTGGGACAAACCCGCGACCCAATAAAACAGGGTCGCAGCAATAGTAAAGTGAAAGTAATAAAGAAGAGGAACACACAGATTTACGTGAAAAACCATTTAAATGAATTTGGAGTAAAAACCACGGGCAATGATAAAAAAATCCACTATGAGAAAAAACATAGGAGTTACAATCTCTCTTTATAAGGAAAAACTCTCTCTATTTTCTCTCTCATCACAAATTCGAACTATTTTTTTTTATCTTTTGTGATTCCTTCTGTTTGAGTCCTAATTGTGATTGTTTTATTAGCAAGATCTTTGATTTTCGTTTCTATGAGTGAAGAATTTTCATTTACACAATTCATGGATCGAATTTGAGTGGTCGATTCACGGATAATCTTATTATTTATATTGGAATCTTTTCTTCTTATAGAAAAGTTGTTTCTGGGATGAATTTTTCCTTAAGAGTTTAGGGTCTATTTATAGTGTTTGGGAAAACACTATACACTAATAAAATATAATATTTTACTTTGCAACTTTAAAATTTTCAAACTCTTTTCCATTCGGTGCAGTTTTCTCTGAAATAAAATTTCTTGTGGGTCCCACTCTTTTGTTTTCTTGCTACTTTCGGCTGAGAATCTCCTACTTGAAGATTTGATTGAGTATCAATCATATCTTCACATAATTCTTTCTATCTTATCATCTTTATGTTGCTTACTTCTTCGACAGACAACAAGAGGATCAATACCAAATAAATTTGTCATTATTGACTGCTTTTGTCAAAAAGTCTACTAGGTTATTTTTGGTGTGAATTTTCTGCATTCCACTGTTCCTTCTTCCACTTTCTCACGAACGAAGTGTTACTGAACTTGAATGTGTTTTGTCTTTGAATGAAAGGCTGGATTTTTTTCTAAATGTAAAGCACTCTGACTGTCACAAAATAGACAAATCTTCTTTTGTTTATACCCAAATTCCTTCAGCACCATCTTCAACCACATCACCTCTTTACTAGCTTGTGTAGCTGCTACATATTCTACTTTTGTTATTGAAGTAGCCACAATTAACTACAGTTTTGATATCAAGCTTACAGCTCTACCAGCAAGTGCAAACACATAGCCTATGGTATATTTGCTATTATCACGTTTACCTGCATAATCAGAATCAACATATCCATTTATAATAAAATCAGATCCCTCATAATATAATGCAACATTTGAGGTACCCTTAATGTATCTTACAACCCTCTTTACAATATTCCAATGCTCTTTACCAGGATTCGTCATGTATTGACTAATCACTCCCCTTGCTTGTGCAATGTTTGGTCTTGTACAAATCATAGCGAACATTAAGCTTCCCACTGCTGATGCATACAGTACTCAAGACATCTCCAACCTCTCTTCTTCATTGCTAAGACTCATACTGGAGGATAACAGGAAGTGGGGTAGAAATTAACTTACAATCTTGCATGTTAAAACGTTGCAAAATTTTCTTTAAATAATTCTTTTGAGAAAACCAAATCTTCCTATTAATTCTGTCTCGATAAAATTGCATCCCTAGAATCTTGTTTGCAGATCCTAAATCCTTCATTTCAAATTCCCTAGTCAACTGAGCCTTTAATTTTTTGATATGATCTTTGTTGGGGCCTGCAACCAACATGTCGTCAACATACAACAATAATATAACAAAGTTATTTTTACCAAACCTCTTGAACTATGCACAAGGATCTGAATTAAGTCTGTTGTATCCAAGGCTCATGATGAATGAATCAAATATCTTGTACCAATACCTTGGTGCCTACTTTAGACCGTGCAGAGATTTTTTTGAATCTACAAACCAAGTTCTATTTTTCTATTTATTCAAACCTTCTGGTTGGAGCATGTAAATTTCTTCTTTAAGATCTCCATGAAGAAATGTTGTTGTCATATCTAGCTGCTCTAGATGTAAGTCAAATATAATGCTCATAGTCAGAACTATTCGGACTGTTGTAAGTCAAACTATAAGAGAAAATATTTTATTAAAGTCAATACCTTCTTTCTGAGCATATCCTTTTACCACAAATCTAGTACGATATCGCTCCACTTGATCATCGTCATTTCGCTTGATCATATAGACCTATTTATTTCCATTGGACTTTCTTCCCTGTGGCATTGACACAAGTACCCAAGTCCTGTTCTTATGGAGTGCTTTAATTTCTTCCTGCATTGCTGTCATTCACAAAGATGCATTTATGCTATTTATACTTTCATGAAAAGTTGATGGCTCTCCATCATCTGTTAGAAGATAGTATGCAACATTACTCTCTGTAATATACTCCGAGTGCCAAGTCGATGGTCTTTTCTCACAAGTTGAATTTTGAACTTTTGGAGCCTCAGACTCGACTGGTTCTTGTACATCATGCACCGGTGTTTCTTCAGAAGAATTTGGATCAGTTTCTACCTGAACAGCTACAGTCTCTGAGTCCTTCCTCGAACTGCTTTCTTTTTCTTCACTTTGTAGTTGATTCTCTACAAAGATAACATCTCTATTGATGATAACCTTGTGGGCAGTAGGATCCCACAAACGATACACCTTTACTCCATCACCATACCCTAAGAATATGTATTTTCTGGATTTTGAATCTTGTTTATAATTTTTTGGACATTGTACATAACGTACACTGGAATTCCAAATATATAGAGGTTGGAATAATCAGTTGGCTTGTCAGTTCACATCTCCATCGGCGTCTTCAATTAGATTGCAGTTGATGGAGATCGATTCACCACATAACAGACGGTTTTTACTACTTCCGCCCAAAAGACTTTATCCAAATTTATGGTTGCCAACATAGCTCTTGTTCTTTCCAACAGAGTTCTATTCATTCGTTCCGTCACTCTATTTTATTGAGGAGTATAAGCAATACTGAATTGTCTCTTGATGCCTTCTTGCTTACAGAATTCAAGAAATTCACTGTCTGTGTATTCTCCTTCATTATCTGACCTCAAGCATTTGATCTTCTTTTCAAATTTAAGCTCCACTCGTGATTTGTAGGCTTTAAAGACTGAGAACACATTCGCCTTCTTCTTAATAGGATACACCCAACATCTCCTGAATAATCATCAATAAATGACACAAAATATTTTGCTCCTCCCAGGAGTGTAACTGGTGCTTGCCATACATCAGAATGAACCAGTTCCAGAATAGCATTACTTCTAGAACTCAATGTGTTGAACTTCAGTCGATGTTGCTTACTTGTAACACAATACGCGCAGAAGGGAGGAGTTACCGAATTAAGTCCAGGAAGTAGCTTCTGATTGGAGAGAATATTTAAGCCTCGTTCTGACATGTGGCCTAGTTTGCGATGTCACATCATGGTTTGTTCTTCTCTACGGTTGGTTGATTCTACACATGAATCAGTTTCCTACAGAGTCTCTCCCTTGAGCATGTACAGATTTGCCGTTATCTTTTCTCCTTTTATTACTACAAGTACCCCTCAAACAATCTTTATGATCCAGTTTGCTATATGGGTCTTGCACCTGAGCTCATCTAATTATCCTAAAGACAATAGATTCTTCTTCAGGCCCTTCACATGTCTCACATCTTGAATGGTTTGTATTGTGCCATCAAACATTTTGATTTTGATAGTGCCAATACCAAAAATCTCTAAGGCATGATCATTCCACATGAATACAGATCCTCCCGAGTTAGGTTCATATTTGTGAAATTATTCTCTCCGGGAGGTTATGTGCCAAGAAGCTGCTGAATCCAGAAGCCAGACATCAGCAAATCTCTTTCTGCTTACATCAATAGTGTTTGCTCCATTGTATAAAATTTCACCATCGTCTGATGTGCTAACAACACATCCTTGAGATGTTGATGGCTCTGAAGACTTTTTATCACCACTCTTCTTATTGTGCAAACACTCCGATTTGACGTGTCCTCTTTTGTCATAGTTATAGCATTTGATATTCTTCTTACTTCGTGATTTTGATCTACCATGGGTATGACTCTCACTGGATCCACATTCCATTGATCTTCCTCTTGTCACCGTTAAGGCCTCCACTTGTTGTGAACTTGTCTGCCTGTCTTCCTTATTCTTGCGCCGATTTTCTTCCTCCAGAATAGCGGCTGCAACATCGTCGAAGACTAGATTGTCCGTGAGGATGTTGTTTGTTAGGTTGATGATGAGCTGATCGTACGAGTCAGGTAGACTCTGAAGTAGAAGTTCTACACGTTCATTCACACTGATTATATGCCCCAACGTTGTGAGTTGGGAGAACAGTGTGTTTAGGGTGTTGATGTGGTGGGTCATCGATGTAGATTCCATCATCCTCAGAGTGTAAAGTCTCCTTTTTAAGAAGATTTTGTTATGCATGGATTTTGCCTCATATAACTTTGTTAGAATATCCCAGATCTTATTTGTGGTCTTCTTCTCCTCTATGCTTGACAACACCTCGTCTGCTAATGCCAGATGGAGATTTACAATAGCATTTTTATCCATCTCGTTCTACTTCTTATCATCTGTTATGTCTTCTAACCTTGCACCAATGACCGCTAGGTAATTATCTTTTCTCAAGATAGCCTTTATCTTCAACTTCCAAAGAGAGAAATTACTCCCGTTGAATTTCTCGATCTCGAACTTTGCCACCATTGCTTCTACCACGGACAGTACCTTCTTCCTATTTTGCGTAAATAGTAATTATATTTCTGAACAGTAACTATATTCGTGAATAGTACTATACTCGTGAATAGTACCGTATTTATGAACAGTGTCGTACTCGTGAATAGTATCGTCGCCTTCAAAGAGTAAATGATAAACTAACTTATTTTTTGATGTGGAGGATCCACCTTTGGTGGCAGTCAGAGCATACGATAAGTAGATACACGTACCTTAATCCAAGATTTAATACCACTTGTTGGGACAAACCCGGGGCCAAATAGAACATGGTCGCAACAATAGTATAGTGAAAGTAATAAAGAAGAGGAACACATAGATTTACGTGGAAAACCCCCTAAATGAATTTGTGGTAAAAAACCACGGGCAATGATAGAAGAATCCACTATGAGGAAAAACTTAGGAGTTATAATCTCTCTTTACAAAAAGAAACTTTCTCTATTTTTTCTTTTTTTTATATGAGAAGTTGTTTTTAGGATGAATTTTTCCTTAAAAGTTGAGAGGCTATTTATAGTGTTTGGAAAAACACTATGCATTAATAAAATATAATATTTTACTGTGCAACTTTAAAATTTTCAAAACTCTTTTTTCCCCGGGGCGGCTTTCTCTGAAATAAAATTTCTTGTGGGGCCAATCTTTTGTTTTCTTGCTACTTTCGGCTGACATTGATCTGATCAAGTTGTTATCTTGTTCATACTAACTGTACTTCTGAATTTGATTAATAAGATTCCAAGAGCTAGTGCATGGGCGGAGCAAAGGTACATTGCGAAACACATGTGCCGTTTCTAAAATTGGGCCGTTGCATAGAGCTTACATCGATCACTACGCCACAAAAAAATAGTAGCTCTACGAACACAGTTTTCATCATCTTCAGAAACGGTTATAGCCGTACTTTGATAGACTAGCTATCGTTTAACAACCGTCTTAAGTATACCACCGTACCTAGCAGGTGTAGGTACTGTTTAGGCAACCATCGGGATAATACAACTCTAGATACGGTTATGTATGTACATATGGTTTAAAACATTTAGTATGGGTTTATATGTTTATGAAAAATTAGAAGTTTGTACGGTTAAAACCATAGCTATGTACTAATGTAGATGTGTTTATAATCTTATCTAATGTTTCTACAGTTAAAACCGTAGCTCTAAGGCATTTAGTTGGGCACTAATATATATGCATTTACAGAGTTGAGCTATACAGTCCACTTAAATGAATAGTAGCTATGGCCATCTAAATTTTTAGCGGTTCGATTTAACTGATTGATCAAAACATATTTTGATGAGTTGACATGTAATTAAGATGAGGGGGATAATCTAGTAAAATAAATGAGATAAAAATTAGAATTCCATCTTCCTCTTTTCATGCGGTCAACCGTAGCAGTAAAAAAGGCGAAGAAAAACCACTCCGCCGTGCCGCCCGTTTCTATCGAACCCTTCCGCAAGCGTCCTTCGGCGGCGTCCGCGTCCTTCACCGTCGTTAGGTGCAAACCACGTTCGTCGATCGTTTGGACTTCGGCGTTCTCATCGTACCCGTCCTTCCGCACGTGTGCTGATTCCCCTTGTGCTATCAATTGTTACATAGTTCTCGATCAATTCCAATATTTAGAATTTAAAATAGATATAATCACGTTGAATTATACAGTAACATTAATAATGCTTTGATGTTATTGTTATCTTGTTAATTTATTATCTGAGTCTATTTATTGAGGAGTACTTTTGGAACAAGGTGATTCTTGCAGGGAAACATAGTTAATATATACTTTTAGAGGCTATTTGGTTGGCTAAAAAATAAAGAAATCAATTATAAGAAACTTGTTTTTTACAATAGGTTCTTTTCTTGTGTTTGGTTCACTTCTTAAAAAAAAAAGATATGAGATGACTTGTCATCATATTATTGGATAATGTGACTCATTTTTAAGAAAACTCATTTCATAACTTTTTTGAGGAAATAGATGGAAATCAAGTTTTAATGGTTTTATTATCTTATGTCATTTTCTTTGATTTTATGAAATCAACCAAAACAGGCCCTTAGAAGAATGTGGGGTCAAGATTCGACCTTTTTGTTGGAATACACGTTTAACTTGCTTGCCATCTAAATTAGCTAGCAACTAATTCTGAAATCCCCTCTTAAGTTTGAAGACCGTTATTGATGCTTAACAATGGTTCAAAATGGAGTATTTAATGAACCTTATATCTGTATGAGGACCCATAAACTTGATTCGTCAGGAAATTTCAGTTTTGGTATAGCAATGTATTAAAGGTTAGGGCAAGATCAGTGATGCAAAACAATGAGTCAAAGGCAAAAGACTTAAAAAGACAAATTATCTTATCGATGTTCAATGAACTAAAAGATGTATCATAGAGGGAATTACACAGGAGTAATCGGAAGAATTGAAACCAAAAGCATATGTGTGTGTGTAAACACACACACACCCCTCTCTAATTTATGCTTACATATGTCAATGGGATTGGGTTATGAGAATTTCGAATTTCGAATTCAAGACTTACCTAAAATTTTCACGCAAGAGACAGGGAGATGAACTATAGAGAGAGATAGGGGCTTGGGATTACGATGACTCTAAAATCCCTGATTTCACACGTACTCCGATGTTCTAGTGGAAACACACACCTAGTTTCCCTACTTTAGACCTACTTTTGAGGTTCTAGCAGCAGAAATATTAAAGGAAGGTAGAGTTGTCATCTAGGCGTTGTTGGTCTTGAGAGTAGAGACCCAAACCTAGAATCAAAATCAACAATCGCATGAAAATTCAAGACAGGTCATGGGTGTGGTGTCTGCCACACCCTGGTGTGGTAGAATTTGTCCTGTCTGTCATGAGTGTGGTGTCTGCCATACCCTGGTGTGGCAGAATCTGCCCTGTCTGCCATGAGTGTGGTGTCTGTGGCAGAATCTGCCCTATCAGCCATGGGTATGGTGTCTGCCACACCCTGCTGTGGCAGAGTCTGTCCTGTCTGTCATGGGTGTGGTGTCTACCACACCAGGGTATGGCAGACTCGTTTTAGAATTCTAATCTGTTTAGGATTGTGTTTGTTATAAATAGAAACATGTCCCTCAAGGGTTTAAGAGAGAAAAAGAGCACGAAAAAAGAGGATTGTGTTTGTTATAAATAGAAACATGTCCCTCAAGGGTTTAAGAGAGAAAAAGAGCACGAAAAAAAGAGGATTTTGAGGGTTCTTTGAGATTAGAAATCTTAGAGAGAGAGAGAGAGAGGCCAATTGCAAGCATTATAATCTTCTTCAAGTAATCAAAGAATTGTGTGGTGTGAGGATTGTGTTTGTTATAAATAGAAACATGTCCCTCAAGGGTTTAAGAGAGAAAAAGAGCACGAAAAAAGAGAGAGAAAAAGAGCACGAAAAAAGAGGGTTTTTGAGGGCTCTTTGAGATTAGAAATTTTAGAGAGAGAGAGAGGCCAATTACAAGCATTGTAATATTCTTCAAGTAATCAAAGAATTATGTGGTGTGGCTCCCGAGGATGTAGGCATGTTGCCGAACCTCGTTAAATCTGGTGTGTACTTTCTTGTTCTTATTTCCTATAAGTTTTTATCTTTGATTTGTGGTGAATTCTTTCTTGCTCAACTCTCAAACACAAGATCCAGAAGAGTACAGATTTGATTTGATTGTTTTGAATCCCCAACAACTGGTATCGGAGTTTCGTTCAGCAAATTTATGAGAAAGAGAGCCACGGCAGAGGAAATCAAATCTAAGATTGAGAAGTTTGATGGTTCAGACTTCGCCTACTGGAAATCACAAATGGAGGACTATCTGCACCAGAAGGACATGTATCCCCCGTTGATGGGCAATGAAAAGGGACAGAAGAAGGAGGAGTCAGATGGTAATTGAGAGATACTGAATAGGAAGGCTCTATGGAAAATCCGATTGTCGCTCGTCAAATCAGTAGCCCACAATATTTTGAAGGAGAAGACGACGGTGGGGCTTATGGATGCGCTCGTGAAGATGTACGAGCAACCGTCAGCAGCAAACAAGGTGCATCTCGTGAAAACTCTTTTCAACCTCAAGATGGTAGACGGACGGTCCTTCACGATGAAACTCAGCGAGTTCAACACGATTGTTGATCAGCTTATCTCTGTAGACATCACGTTTGATGACGAAGTACAGGCCCTACTACTACTATCATAGTTGCCGGATAGTTAGGTAGGTTGTGTGACGGCAATTAGCAATTCGGCGGGGAAGGAAAAGTTGAAGCTGAGTGAGGTGGTTAGTATGATTTTATCCGAGAAGGTTAGAAGGAAATCGTCCGAATCAGAAGGTTCAGGTTCAGCTCTAAGTTTCGAGCAGAGAAGCAGAAGCCAGAAGAAAGAAAACCAAAATAGGAATCGGTCGAAATCAGTGAAGAAGAGGTCGAACTCAAAGGTTAGGTCTATCAAAGGGAAGTGTTGGAACTGCGGTCAGGAGGGCCATATATCTTTAGTCTATAAGAGTCCAAAGAAGGATGCGGGTGAGCAGGAGGCTTATATCATACATGATACCTTGATCCTTGATATGAATAGGGACTCGGATTCTTGGGTCATCGACTCAGGAGCCTCTTTCCACGCTACTGCTAATAAAAAGCTTCTTCAGAATTATGTAGCAGAGGACTTTGGAAAAGTATATTTGGGGGATAATAAGCCCTGCAATATTGTTGGAAAGGGCGATGTACAGATTCAGATGAAGGGCTCTAAGTGGAACTTGAAGAACGTGAGATACGTACCGAAGTTGAAGCGGAATCCTGCTTCGGTGGGACAGCTTAGAGCAGAAGGTTATATTTCGACATTCACAGGGGATTCACGAAGAATCTCTAATGGTACGATGGTAGTTGCCCGAGACAATAAATTAGGAACTCTCTACCTCACCTCACATGCGAGTGACACCATTATAATTGCAGCTGGTAAAGAGAGTATAGATCTGTGGCACAACAGGCTAGGGAACATAAGCAAGAAGGGGATTAAAATCTTACATTCACAGGAAAAGCTAACCGGGATCGACTCTGTGGAAGTTGGGGTTTATGAAGACTGCATCTTTGGGATGTAGAAGAGAGTTAGTTTCCAGAATGGTGGAAGGCCACCTAAGGCTCAGAAGTTAGGGTTGATTCATACAGATGTATGGATCCAGCTAGTATGTCTTCTTTTGGAGGTTCGAGATACTATGTCATATTTATCGATGATCACTCGAGGAAGGTGTGGGTTTATTTCATGAAGCACAAGTCAGAGGTGTTCAGAGTCTTCAAGAAGTGGAAGGCCATGGTGGAGAACGTGACAGATCTGAAGGTGAAGTGTCTGAGATCAGACAATGGTGTAGAATACGAGCTGGAGGAGTTCAAGAGGTTCTGTGTTACGAATGATATTTGCTTAGAGAGGACTACTCCAGGGACGCTGCAACATAACGATATTACGGAGAGGATGAAAAGAACATTGACGGAGCGTGCTAGGAGCTTGCGATTATATGCAGGTCTACCTAAGACATTTTGGGCGGATTGTGCATACGACAGATTATCTTATTAATCATAGGATATTAGTTCCATTGGATTTTGAGATTTTAGAGGAGGTTTGGAGTGGAAAGAAGATAAATCTCTCACACTTGTGGGTATTTGGTTGCGTAGGTTATGTTCATATTAGTGACCATGTCAGGGACAAGCTAGAGGTTAAGTCATAAAAGTGTATATTTATTGGATATGACATTGATGAGTTCAGGTATCGTCCTTGGGATGAGAAGAACAGGAAGATCATCAGGAGCCGAGATATCATATTCAATGAGGAGGTGATGTACAAGGACATGGAAAATGCCAATGATAAGCATAGTAGTGGGAGCAACACTTCGGATGCAGGTGGATCCAAGTACATGGATTTAGAGAAACTTTCAGATAGGGGTGATGATGTTTGTTCTGATCGAAGAACGGAGGAGGCTCCAGGTGTAGAAGAAACTACTTAGAGCGTGGAGCTTAGGAGGTCATCCCGGATACCCAAACCAAATCCTAGATATTTTTCATCTCTTGATTACTTATTGTTAACAGATAGCGATGAACCGGAGTACTATAAGGAGGTTATGCAAGTGAGTAAATCTCATATTCAGATGAAGAACTCTAAGTGGACCTTGAAGAATGTGAGACAAGTGCTGAAGCTGAAAAGGAATTTTGTTTCAGTGGGACAGCTTAGAGCAGAAAGCTATGTTTCTACATTCACAGGGAATTCCTGGAAAATCTCTAACAGTACTATGATAGTTGCTCTAGGTAACAAACTAAGAACTCTCTACCTCACCTTACATGCAAGTGAGACCCTAGTAATTGCTACTGGCAAAGAGAGTACAGATCTGTGACACAACAGACTAGGGCACATGAGCGAGAAGGGGATGAAGATCTTACATTCACTGGGAAAGCTAACCGGGATCGACTCCGTGGAAGTCGGGGTTTGTGAAGACTGCATCTTGGGGAACCACAAGAAGGTTAGTTTCCAGAAGGGTGGAAGATCACCTAAAGCTCAGAAGCTAGAGTTGATTCATACAGATGTATGGTGCCCAACCAGTGTACCATCTTTTGGCAGTTCGAGATATTATGTTACCTTCATCAATGATCACTCGAGGAAGGTGTGGATCTACTTTATGAAGCACAAGTTAGAGGTGTTTGGAATCTTCAAGAAGTGGAAGGTCATGGTGGAGAACAAGACAGATCTGAAGGTAAAATGTCTGAGATTAGACAATAGTGGAGAATACGAGCTGGAGGAGTTCAAGAGGTTCTGTGCTACAAATAGTATTCGCTTAGAGAGGACTACTCTAGGGATGCCACAATAGAACGGTATTGCAGAGAGGATGAATAGAACCTTGACAGAGCCATGCCAGGAACATGCGATTATATGCAGGTCTGCCTAAGACATTTTAGACAGATGCGGTGCATACAGCAGCTTACCTTATTAATCACGGGCCATCAGTTCCATTAGATTTTGGGATTACAGAGCAAGTTTGGAGTGGAAAGAAGATAAATCTCTCATACTTGTGGGTATTTGGTTACGTGGCTTATGTTCATATCAGTGACCATGTCAGAGACAAGCTAGAAGCTAAGTCACAGAAGTACACATTCATTGGATACGTCATTGATGAGTTCGGGTATCACATTTAGGATGAGAAGAACAAGAAGATCATCAGAAGTAGAGATGTGATATTCAATGAGGAGGTGATGTACAAGAACAGGGAAGATGCCAAGGATAGCCAAAGCAGTGGGAGAAGCATTTCAGATACAGATGGATCTGAGTATATGGATATTGAGGAACTTCCAGATAGGGGTGATGATGTTTGTTCTGATCAGAGAATGGAGAAGGCTCCAGGTACAGAAGAAACTACCCAGGACATGGAGCTTAAGCGGTTATCCAAGATACCCAAACCAAATCCCAGATATCTTTCATCTCTTGACTACTTATTGTTGATAGATAGCAGTGAGCCGGAGTGCTATGAAGAGGTAATGCAAGCGAGTGAATCTCAACAGTGGGAGCATGCGATGCAGGAGGAGATGGATTCTCTACTCACTAATGAGACATGTGAGTTAGCCCAGCTACTTGCACAGAAGAAGGCCTTACATAACAAATGGGTCTACCGGGTCAAGCAAGAGAGTGATAGAAGCAAGAGATTCAATGCCAGATTAGTAGTGAAGTGGTTTCAACAGCGGAAAGGAGTGGACTACACAGAGAGATTTTTCCCTGTTGTGAAGCTCATAACTATCAGAGTGGTGTTGAGTTTGGTGGCTGCAGAAGACCTATTTCTTGAGTAGTTAGATGTGAAGACTGCATTTTTTTATGGTGACTTGGATGAAAAAATTTACATGAAGCAGCTTGTTGGCTTCATTGAAGAAGAAAAGGAAAAGATGATGTGCAAGCTCAAGAAGAGCTTATATGGTTTGAAACAGGCTCTAAGACAGTGGTATAAGAAGTTTGATAACTTCATGCAGAACAATTGCTACAGAAGATGCAATTCGGATCATTACTGTTATTTCAAAAGGTTCGAGTCTAGCTTCATTATTTTGTTATTATATATTGATGAAATGTTGGTAGCAGGACCGTGTTTAGAGGAGATAAATAGTTTGAAGAAGTATCTAGCAAAGGAATTTACAATGAAGGATTTGGCTGCAGCGAAGCAAATTCTAGGGATGCGAATCAGTAGGGATGAAGCTGAAGGGACATTAAGATTGAGCCAAGATGAATACATTGAGAAGGTACTTCAGAGATTCAACATGCAGAATGCTAAAGTTGTTAGCTTACCCCTTGAAAGTCAATTTAAGCAATCTGAGGAGCAATCGCCTAAGACGGATGCAGATAGAGAGCATATGAGCAGGGTACCATATTTTTCGGCCATTGGGAGTCTCATGTACATGATGGTTTGCACGAGGCCGGACATCGCCCATGCAGTGGGAGTTGTGAGAAGGTTTGCTAGCAATCTAGGGAAGCAGTATTGGGAGGCCGTGAAGTGGATATTGCGATACTTGAGGGGAATAACAAATAAACCACTATGTTTTAGGAGGAAGGAGTTGGTTCTGTAGGGATACGTGGATGCGGACTTTGTCGGTAATCATGATACGAGGCGAAGCACCACAGCGTATGTTTATACCTTAGCTTCGGTAGCAGTGAACTGGGTCTCACGTCTGCAGAAGATTGTGACTTTATCTACAACCGATGCTTAGTATGTCGCAGTGACTGAAGCAAGCGAGGAGATGATCTGGTTGAACGGGTGCTTGAAAGAGTTGGATTTGAAGTAAGGGAGATGAGTTCTTTATTGTGACAGCCAGAACGCTATACAACTTGTCAAGAATCCAGTATATCATGTTAGAATGAAGCACATCGACATCAAATATTATTTTATATGCTCGCTAGTTAAAGACGGAAAGTTACATTTAATGAAGATTTTGGGGAGTCAAAATCCGGCGGACATGTTGACGAAGACAGTCACCATTGGGAAACTGGAGTTGTGCTCAACTTCAGTTGGCTTTCATGAGTAAAAGACGAAGGTGGAGCCACATTACAAGGATCGGCGAGATCGCCGGGATGTTGATGATTGAAGAATGAATTTTTCCAAGTAGGAGAAGATGCTTGTGAAGAAGGCGGAGTTCAGGAGAGCTCCTGTATGGTGATTTGATCTCCAAGTGGGAGATTGTTGGTCTTGAGAGTGGAGACCCAAACCTAGAATCAAAATCAATAATCACATAAAAGTTCAAGATAGGCCATAAGAATCTGCCACACCCAGGTGTGCCAGAATCTACACTGTCTACCATGGATGTGGTGTCTGTCACACCCTGGTGTGGCAAAGTCTGCCCTATCTGCCATGGGTATGGTGTCTGCAACACCAGGATGTGGCAGACTTATTTTAGAATTCTAATATGTTTAGGATTGTGTTTGTTATAAATAGAAACACGTCCCTCAAGGATGTAAGAGAGAAAAAGAGCACGAAAAAAGAGAGAAAAGGAGCATTAAAAAAAGGGTTTTTGAGGGCTCTTTGAGATTAGAAATCTTAGAGAGAGAGAGAGGCCAATTGCAAGCATTGTAATCTTCTTCAAGTAATCAAAGAATTGTATGGTGTGGCTCCTGAGGACGTAGGCACGTTGTCGAACCTCGTTAAATCTGGTGTGTTCTTTCTTGTTCTTATTTCCTATAAGTTTTTATCTTTGATTTATGATGAATTTCTGTCTTGCTCAACTCTCAAACACAAGATCCGGAAGGGTACGGATTTGATTTGATTGTTTCGAATCCCAACAGGCGTCACATCAACATCTATGATAGTATCAAAGTAGCCTTTTCAAACAAACAGATAGCTTTTTATAATCAAAAGTAATATCTAATTACATATGATTAATTCTGGTCCAGCAAACAGGGCAAGTATGCTTTGAAATCATCCTGTATTTGATATTCATGATAATATATGATTTAAACTGTATCTAAAGTAACTTTACATAGAGGCGCTACAGCCATACCTTAAACCACACCCCAACCACACTCCTCTCTCGCTACAGTGCACTGGAGTCCACATGAATTTTTTTTAAATTCTCATGTGGGCCCCAATGCACTATAGCGAGAGAGAAGTGTGGTTGGGAGTGTGGTTTAAGGGTATGCCCTAGTGCACTGTAGCGACTGAACTGTTCACGACGACACACTGTTCACGGTACTGTAGCGGTGGGTACTGTAGCTACGACATATCCGACGGTTGAGCTTGATTTGTCTTTTGATCAATGATTTGGAGGCGGATTTCGGTGATCCAGGAGTTGTTTCTAGGGTTTTTCGACGTGCTGAGTTCATTTTTGACATTGGTTTTACTAAATTCAATCTGCACATGGATTGATTTGAATTTTGATCATGGTTTGAGGATGATGACTTCTTCGGTTCTAATGTTTGATATTCCGCTATTCAATGGCAAGACAAATTTTGTAATATGGCAGTATACGATTCAAGATATTCTTATGAAGCAGGGTATTGATCAAGCTTTGGAATAGAAGAAACCTGAAGGATTAAAGGATGCTGAATGGAGTTCCATACAAAAGAGGGCGATTAGCACAATTCATTTGGTACTCGCCCCCGATATCATGTACAATATTATGCAAGAGACCACACTAAGGGGGCTGTGGGAAAGGCTCGAGGGGATTTATGCATCAAAGTCGATGACTAACCGATTGTGTTTGAGGATGGAGCTTTATTCATTGAAGATGGAAGATGGTACTGCAATTCAAGACCACATCAATGCCTTTAATCAGCTAGTTTGCCAACTTATGAATATTGATGAGGAGATTAAAAAAGAAGAGCATGCGCTACTCCTATTGTCTTCCATGCCGAAGTCATACAAACTGTTAGTTCAGATGATAATTACAGGGAAGTAGACTTTGAAGTTCGACGATGTGACAGCACTCCTACGTGAGAATGAAAGAATGATGGGAAAGGAGAACGTATCTAATGGTGGTGGGAGTGTACTAGCTTTTGAAGGTTCTAATAAAGTGAGGAGTACAGAGAGATGTGATAGTTATCGAGGAAGGTCAAAATCTCGGGCCCAAGACGATAGCGAAAAGGATTGCTATTATTACGAAAAGAAGGGTCACATTCAGTTTAGATGTTCCCAGATACATGATGATTTGAAGAGTATTAGACAGATGAAGCTTCAAGAAAATGGGAAGAAGAAGAAATCCTCAGTGGTTGTGTGTGATGAAGATGTGGTTTTATTGATGCAGAGTATAAGTACTGATGCGAGTAACACTTGGGTGTTAGATTCTGTAGTCTCTATGCATGTTTGCAACAACAAAAAATATTTTAACATATTAAAGACAGATGAAGAACTTAACGACATGATTGTTTGAAACAACAAGAAGATGAAGGTTGAAGGTGTTGGAAGTGTTTGCCTCAAGCTTCACACTGGAAAGGTCGGAATTCTTTATTATGTGAGATATGTGCCGACATGTCGTGCTAATTTAATTTCATTGGGTGAGATGGCATCACATGGGTACAAGTATGTAGGTGAAGAAGAGTGGTGCAATGTGTATAGAGATGGCGATTTGATTTTGCGAGGGAGAAAGAATAGGAATAATATTTGCTATTTAGATGGGCGATCCGTTAATGATGCAGATTACTCTTCTTAGACTCTTGTCCATAAGGGAGAGGTGAAGAACAAGAAAAAGAGAGTGAGTTTTTCTGAAGTCGTTAAGACACTTGGAGATTTTTTGTTGAGGGAAGATATGTTGGATATCTACTCAAACTCCAAGTTAGGATAGAGTTTTTAATTCTTTGTATAACTTTATAAGAATTAGATAAGGTTAGGGATCTATCATGATTAGGAGTTTGGGTTCTATCATGATTGAGAGTTTGAATCTTATTCTAATTAGGATGTTAGGCTAGAGATAAAGTTTTGATTTCTCTATATATATCTTCTATTGTTAGAGGAAAAAAGGAAGGAGAAGAAGAAGAAGTGTAGAGAGAAAGAGTGAGAGAGGGTTCGACAGTTGTTATATGTGTGAAAGATTATAATTTGAAGGTGATAGTGGATTGATTTTGATCCTGTGGTTTTTCTCTGTTGAGGGTTTTCACGTTAAATCTTGTGTGATTTTATTTGCTGCGTTTGGTGGTTTTTTGTTGTTTTGCGAGATCTTAAAAGCCCTACAAAAGAGGCATTCATGAAGTACAAAAATTAATCAACAAAATTTTTACTAGATGAGAGCTACTAGGGGAAAAAAAGCAAAAAATTAGAACCTAGAAGAAACCCAAATCATCAAAGTAAAAAATTTACATATTAATAAAAATCTTACAAATATTAGAAGAATTATAACTAGCTGTTGGAGTTCTTATTGAGCTACTTTCTTTGGCCGAATTGTAAAATTATGACCTCTGCACTTTAATTTTAGAGTTCTAATACACGGTAGAAATTTATTGCCATTAATGAATACTAAACAATAGAAAATTATAGACAATAAAAAAATATAGATTCTCATTTATTCTTTGAAGGCTACAGCTATTCCCTTTTATATAGGTATAGAATAGCAAAGGTTTTAGGTTGTAAGAAATTTGAGACTAAACACGATTACCTAATCACAGTTATTTGCCTGATCACATCCCTAATATCTCTCAATCATTATATTTCTTAGATATCTCCTTGTTTGCTTAATATGACATATTTTTCTTAATTACTTATAACACTCCTGCTTAAGCTGTTACATGTATATTATATATGTTGATGTTAAGTGATCATACAAATAATTATTTTCGTGGTTGGATGAGGGTGAAGATTGATAAGGGGCCTTTTTTTCCTTGAATATCCATTTCTGAGTTGGGTGGTAGAACAGTCTGCACTTATAGAAGATACATGAGAGGAGGGGGCTGGTTTCCTCGTGGTTTCTCCGATGGTCAAGTCAGCTGGTGAGCTTGAGTAAGGAAATGGAATAACTATGAGAGTTCTTATGTGTGTAGTATAATTTTTAGAAGACATTGATTTTGCAAAAAAACAAGTATCAGAATCCGATCAGAATTCACCTTCATGTTAGAGTAATTCCTCTATTTATATTAGCGCCGAAGGGGCAGAACTATCATTATGGCTGAGCACAGAATGGCGATGAAGAAGCAAAGGTTGGCGGCTGAGTCAGCTCCTGCCTTACAGGTATCGGCTAACGACTAGATGAAGATCACCTTAGCATTAAATGGGAAGTGATCGGAAGTATGATGGTGTCTACATGGTCTGATGAGTCATGAAGACTATCATGGTTAGAGACATGATAGCACCTGCCTAACATTAAATGCAATGCTGACACATTGGTCAAAGGTAGAGGCTCGAGACTGAAGTTGTCTTCTAGCTTCGTCGAGAAGTAACATCTTTCGAGTTGACCTCATGAAGGATTGAACAGTTGGTCGAGTGGGATCGTTGCGAGTCTTCTTTGACAAAAGGGGAGACAAGTACCGCCTTTCGAGTCGACATGAGGAAATGCCGACTCGGCGAGTTGGCTGAGTTGTAATCCTTGTGGGTCTTTGGCCACCAATTTGGATTAGGGCATTGCATCCAGAAGTACACCTATCCGTTGCTAGAAAAGGATTGCACTTAGCTGATTGAAAACACAATAACAATATATATGCATCATGTTACACATAAAATGCACTCACTCTGTTTTGTTATGAGATCAAAGGCTTGAAATCTTCTATATGTGATCACTCTTTGTAGTAGTATTGATCTTCTACCCTTCAACCAGATTACCCTCCACCACGATCACTATCTCCACCAAACTATCATCGATGTGACAACTAGTTCTTTTTTAGAGATTGTCCAAACAATATGATCCTCTTCATGTATCCACCAAACAAACGATCCTCTTAATGAATTACCGAACAAAATGATTCACTCTAGGGATCCACCAATGAAACAACTAAAAAAATATCCAACAAAGAATAATCTCTAAAGAATAATCTTCACCAAAGCAAACTTACACCTGCAAGCAAATCCAATATTTGAGCTTCACTATTGAAAGTTGAGAAAAGCGTCATCATTGACTTGATCTCCTCTTAAGATTAATGATGATACAGAGTCCATATGAACTGATATTGATGCCTTGTTCTTCAATTTGGTACATGAATTCTTGAAATGCTTGTATTCCTTGCATCTTCCTACATCACTTACAAATCAAAACAACTATCCAAAATAATTCTGAACTCCAACTCCACCTCTAATAATAATAATGCTAACCAAAAACGACTAGCACTCTTAATTCTAAATATTTTCCATCAAAAAGAGAGATAACCTAAAAACCCATATGTAATTTGTAGCAATAACGATGATAAAAAATAGCAACAACAACAACGACCCAATGGCAATGACTGAAATTAGTGGCCAGACAGTGGCAATGGCTAATAGCGACCTATTGTAGCAAGAGCCAAAGGGTAATAGTACAATAGCTTCGAGGAAGCAACCAATGGTGTGGCAACAACCAATGGTATGACGACTACTTGAGGAGGTGGCTGCACAGTGAGGGGAGTGTTAAACCCTAGAAGGGGGGTGATTAGGGTCTTATGCTAATCTAATCCGATTAAATACCAATTAAAATTAATTAATAAGTTATCCTAGCAAGTATGAAATACAACAAGATATGTAAGCTAGGATAAGCAATATGAACAACAAAGAGATATATATCCTATATGATAAAAATATATATGCAAGGATATATAAACTAAGACAAGATAATATAGCCTACCAAAAAGATATACAATATGATATATGCAAGGATATGTAAACTAACACAAGGGGTAAACAATATGAACTAAATAGTGGATCATATAAATAATGAGCTATGGACAATGGCGACAAGAAATATAAACACAAGTATAAATAAACGCCAAAGCACACCCAAACACAAGATATGATCACGGAGTTCGGACCTTCCGTCCTACGTCTCTGCTCCCCACTCCCGGGGAGAAATCCACTATCACAACCGGGTTTTTTACGTTCACCCGAATAACGTTTACACCTCACACTCGGTTTTCTAGCTAACCGAAAACTTCACAATAACACACTATTGTAATCTCACTCTACACCCACTAAGTGTTGAACTAAACGTGTCTCCCTCAAGTGCTCGGTTAAAACCTCTCCCTAGGTTCGTCAACCGACGCTATTCCTCTTGGGACGATCCCCGACTCTCGCCACATACTTCTCTCGGTGTACAAGTGTATTACAAAGTGTATCTCATAATAAGCACAATATAAATCAATAGATGTTCTCTACAATAGATGAGAACTCAATTAAGCACAACTCAATGTTACAATCTCTCACAACCCTAATATACTATGTATGCAAATACAATAAGCTCAAGTGGGTGTGTGTAACAATGAGATTCAATAAAACTTAACTCAATAAGAACTAGCAATAAGATTGATATGAAATTCAATAGTAAAAATGCTAGGAAATAGAGTTAAGGAAACTTCTCTATAAACACAAAGAGAGGATAAAAAAATGTTGAAGATGAACTCTTCAATAGCTGATGTAAACTTCTCTTTGTAACAGCAAACCCAAAACAAACTTAAACCAAACTAAACAAGCTTAAACCCTTCTATAAAACCTTGTTTAAAAACTTCTTAGCTTCTTTTTTTAGAACTAAGGAAAGGGGGGTATTTATAGAAACTCCAAAGCCAAGAGAAAGATAAGAAAAAGACCAAAAAACCATTCTGCAACGGCTCAGAAAATAGCCGTTGGAATGTAATCATTTGTTCGGCGGTCGACCGCGTCGGTCGACCGCGAGCAAAAAAAAAACGCCGGGGAGCAACAAAAAAACGAAGAAACAGAACTGGACAAGCGTCGGTTGACCGCACCGGTCGACCGATGGAAATTTTGAGCTCTCGGTCGACAGGTGCGGTCGACCAACCAACTCTCTGCTGCATACTGACGAAAGAACATATGAGCGGCCGACCGGTGCGGTCGATCGAAATCTGATACACAGTAAAACAGGTTTTATAAGCTGATTTTTAAGACTTTGGAAAATTGTTAAAAATAACAAATGAAGTCCAAAAATAATAAAACTTTGGGAAATGTATATAAACATGTAAATGAATATGTTACAAAAAGAATTTTTCTAATTACATTTCCCATTTGTGAAAAATCATCATTTTGCAAAATAGTCCAAAACATGAAAATGTAAACATGTGAATTTTGATATTTTGGCTAAACCATGTTTTGAAACTTTGCACAATGATTATATAGACTTAATAAAATATGTATATGATAATTGTTAAGTCCAAAAACTAAGAATACAGAATTTTCACAAAATTGCATATTCTATGCAATGATTTCAAAAATACAATAGTAAATATGAAATATATGATTTCATATTTATAAACATGAAAACTCAAAAACTATGTATATATATATATAACTATATATATGCATAGAAACCAAAACTTATGTGTATATATATAACTATATATATATACGAAGAAACCAATAAATGTGTGTGTATAGATATCGAGCTTAACGTATTTAACACACATAATATAAACCTATACTAAATATACCCAAGCTTGATGAAGGTCTTCAATGAGCATGACTTGGTAAACTTTGCGGAAGAAGCTTGTAATTGGATCTTTAACTTGAATTGACGTTGCTTCACTCCACAATTCCGCCAACCTCCATTTGATATGATCGTTAAGGCTCGATTCCATCCATCCTCCAACACGTTGTTTGCCTAGAATAAATACGAAAATACAAACACTAAACAAACAACATTAGAAGTAAATTGTTTGTTAAACATCATCAAAACAAGAAGGCCAACAATTTTTCCCTTTTTGATGATGACAAACAATTTACAAAAAGGATATATGCATGAAAGGAAATGAATATACAAAGTATAATATATCATGCATATAAACAAGAAAGAATATACTCATAATATTTCTCCCCCTTTGACAACATCAAAAAAGGGGACAAAAGAATGAAGAGAGCGAAAGCTCCCCCTATCAATAAGCATAGATGAGTATAACACATAGAAAGATATAGGGATTGCTCCCCCTATCAAAATGCCTCATGAATGTATAAAATGAAGATCATGGCAAACATATGTGAGCAAGCATAGATGGAAAAAATGCTAAACACAACTCACATAGATAAAGACAATGAGAATATATATAAATATATCAAAGTAAAAAATAGTTTCTCATATCAAAGAACATAAAAACCCTTTGTAGAGGCAGATTTATGAAATCAAAAGAAGAGAAACATGATAATCATGCAAAAAGTTTTCAAATGAAAACAAATCAACCAATAAAATCATAAATCACAAGTAAATCATATAAGAACATAAAACCAAATAAGATTTTAAAACAATTTACAAAACCCAAGAAAAGGAAAAAGAAAAACACTAAAATACTTGGTTTAAAAATTAAATTTGTTTTGGTACCCAAGAACTCTTGGTACCAAAAGATTTAGGGACATGACCCCTATCATTCAAGCTCAAAGCCCTAGGGTTATGAACCCATTTGGGCGCATTTAGTGCACGGGTCCGGTCATAGCAATAATTATGCAAATGACCCATTCGATTGCAATAAGTGCAATGAAGAGGATGCATTTGGTTATGTTGACCATGTGGATGTGCACGAGGAACATTTGCAAATAAAGATGGTCTTATAAGATTATTTTGCAAATGAGAAACATTTTGAAACAATGTTGGTCTACTTAAAATATTTTGCGATTTAGAAACTTTTCACAAATCAAAACAAAACTTAGCTAAGTGACCAACTCTACCACAAAAATCACAATGATACACATGAGCATGCTTATGATGAAAAATAGGTGCATGTGTATGTACATGTGATGAAGAAACTTGATGAGATGCACAAGAAGGATTAATATTCTTATGTTTTTGTGCATCATAGCAAAATTTAGCTAAATGGCCTTTACGACCACAAATGGAGCACTTGTAAACTTTGCTATACAAGTGTGCATAGTATGTAGGTGATTTTGTAGCACTAGATTTAGCACACTTGTCCATAAGTTTCTTATGGTTATCAATGCATGTTTTTAAAGTTGAATCTAATGATGAAATGCATTCCTTAACAAGATTCAAATCATCATTATGCACAACATCATTGATAATAGAAGTATAAATAGTTATTTATAAAAGAAGCAGTATCATTTTGTATGTTCTTTACTTCTAACATAGCATTATCTTTTTCATGAGTTAACTTGGCAAAGTTTGAAAGCAAAGAATCATGATCCGATTTTAATTTTTCATTGTTTTCTTTAAGGATCATATTTTCATTAGAAATAATATCAAACTTAGAAGTTAAAGACTCATGATCGGATTTCAAATCTTTATGCTTGCTTTGCAATTCAATAAATTTTTTATGCAATTTGTTATAGGCATCCAATAATTTTTTACTAGCACAAGCAAGTTCATCACAAGATAAATCATTAATAGATTCGAACTCGCAAACCTCACTAGGGCTATCGCCTAGTGGCCGTGTGCATGAAGCTCCATATGAACTTGAAGCGGGATCCTCCAAAGCTTGTCAGATCGCATCTAAGTCTCCTTGATGTGCTTCTATAAATTTCCAAAGTTTGTAAGCACTATCAAAATGAACAAATTTGTTAGGCATAGATGAATCAAGAGCATTTAGCAAATATTCTAATAAAATATTGTTCATTGTAAACATACGATGATCATTTTTATTCCACTTGGATTTCTCCAAAATGGGCACAATATAAGCATCATCTATAATTTCTTATAAATCAAAATGTTTAGATCTAACAAATAGCTTAAATCTAACACACCATTGGGCATAGGGGGAATTATCTAATCTAGGAGCAACACTAGAATCATAGCCTAAACAAGATGCATCATTCATATCCATAATTTGAAAAAATATGCAAGCAAGATACAAATGTAATCAAAACAAGATTAGCACAATAAGATAACTTGGATCTTTAACTCAAGGCGATTAGACCTTAAATCAAAGAGCACCAAGCTCTGATACCAATTGTTAGACCCTAGAGGGGGGTGATTAGGGTCTTATGCTAATCTAATCAGATTAAATGCCAATTAAAACTAATTAAAAAGTTATCCTAGCAAGTATGAAATATAACAAAATATATAAGCTAGGATAAGCAATGTAAACAAGGGATATATCCTATATGATGAAATATATATATGCAAGGATATGAAACTAACACAAGGGAAAACTAACACAAGGTGATATATCCTACCAAAAAGATATACAATATGATATATGCAAGGATATGTAAACTAACACAAGGGGTAAACAATATGAACTAAATAGTGGATCATATAAATAATGAGCTATGGACAATGGCGACAAGAAATATAAACACAAGTATAAATAAACGCCAAAGCACACCCAAACACAAGATATGATCACGGATTTCGGACCTTCCGTCGTACGTCTCCGCTCCCCACTCCCGGGGAGAAATCCACTATCACAACTGGGTTTTCTACGTTCACCCGAATAACATTTATACCTCACACTCGGTTTTCTAGCTAACCGAAAACTTCACAATAACACACTATTGTAATCCCACTCTACACCAACTAAGTGTTGAACTAGACGTGTCTCCCTCAAGTGCTCGGTTACAACCTCTCTCTAGGTTCGTCAACCGACGCCACTCCTCTTGGGACGATCCTCGACTCTCGCCACACACTTCTCTCGGTGTACAAGTGTATTACAAAGTGTATCTCACAATAAGCACAATATAAATCAATAGATGTTCTCTATAATAGATGAGAACTCAATTAAGCACAACTTAATATTACAATCTCTCACAACCCTAATATACTATGCATGCAAATACAATAAGCTCAAGTGGGTGTGTGTAACAATGAGATTCAATAAAACTTAACTCAATAAGAACTAGCAATAAGATTGATATGAAATTCAATAGTAAAAATGCTAGGAAATAGAGTTAAGGAAACTTCTCTATAAACAGAAAGAGAGGATGAAAAAATGTTGAAGATGAACTCTTCAATAGCTGATGTAAACTTCTCTTTGTAACAGCAAACCCAAAACAAACTTAAACCAAACTAAACAAGCTTAAACCCTTGTTTAAAACCTTGTTTAAAAACTTTTTAGCTTCTTTTTTTAGAACTGAGGAAAAGGGGGTATTTATAGAAACTCCAAAGCCAAGAGAAAGATAAGAAAAAGACCAAAAAACCATTCTACAATGGCTCTGGAAATAGCCATTGGAATGTAATCATTTGTTCGGCGGTCGACCGCGTCGGTCGACCGCGAGCAAAAAAAAAAAACGAAGAAACAGCACTGGACATAATGAAACTTTGGGAAATGTATATAAACATGTAAATGAACATGTTACAAAAAGAATTTTCCAAATTGCATTTCCCATTTGTGAAAAATCATCATTTTGCAAAATCGTCCAAAACACGAAAATGTAAACATGTGAATTTTGATATTTTGGCTAAACCATGTTTTGAAACTTTGCACAATGATTATATTAATAAAATATGTATATGATAATTGTTAAGTCCAAAAACTAAGAATACAGAATTTTCACAAAATTGCATATTCTATGCAATGATTTCAAAAATACAATAGTAAATATGAAATATATGATTTCATATTTATAAACATGAAAACTTAAAAACTATGTATGTATATATATAACTATATATATATGCATAGAAACCAAAACTTATGTATATATATAACTATATATATATATACGAAGAAACCAATAAATGTGTGTGTATAGATATTGAGCTTAACGTATTTAACACACATAATATAAACCTATACTAAATATACCCAAGCTTGATGAAGGTCTTCAATGAGCATGACTTGGTAAACTTTGCGGAAGAAGCTTGTAATTGGATCTTTAACTTGAATTGACGTTGCTTCACTCCACAATTCTGCCAACCTCCATTTGATATGATCGTTAAGGCTCGATTCCATCCATCCTCCAACACCTTTTGCCTAGAATAAATACGAAAATACAAACACTAGACAAACAACATTAGAAGTAAATTGTTTGTTAAACATCATTAAAACAAGAAGGCCAATAGGGAGGAATGAGGGTTAGTGTTTGAGGAGTGAAGGGGCTAATGTTTGAGGAACATGCTATTAATATTTTACTTTCAGAACCACAACTTTGGTACCATGATAAATAATAGAAAATTATAGATTCTCAGTCATTCTTCAAGAACTACAATTATTCTCATTTATATATAGATAAAATAGCAAAGGTTTTAAGCATCTTGCTTATTTGACCACGTGAAGAAGCACCCAATAATTTGAAATGAGTCAATAGGCAAGTATGAATGAACTATTATAAATCTTCGATATCCATATTTGTAACTTGGGCACCCTTCATTTTTCATTACCATTAAGAATTGTATTAAATTCTCCCCGAGGAAGTCAAGGAGTAGAATTAATATTCTTGAAAGTCGTGAGCTCATTCCAAATGTTATTAGCATAGATAGATGGAAAGAGACAAGAAGCTCAACCATTTAGAGATTGAACTAAACAAGTGATGCATTGACTTACAATTGAATACCTTGAATATTTAGATATACAAGCGATATATCTCTTTTTTTCTTCACTATAACTCTTTTAAGATATACAAGCCTCATTTGGCTTAAATAACAATCTTAAACTTGGAAGACTTATATTTATAGGGCTAAAGTCAAATACATAACAAAATAGTAGTCTTAACCTATACAAAATGTAAATTACACAAAATAAACACCAAATAGGAAACGTCTCTGGCAGTGCACTGCTAAAGCCCATCAAGGTACCAATTGTCTGAACTGTGGGTCTACAACCAGACCCTTCATCAATTCTTCTCCTTCTCCTCTTCCTCTAACTCATACAATTTGTAATGGTTGAAATACAATGCTAAATCCCAACAATCTCCTTATTATGCTTGTACGAAGCAAAATTTCTAAAACTGATGATTCCTTTCTTTTAATCTTCTGTACTTTAGATCAAAACTTGTTTAGACATGGTAAAAGAAAAATTCTCCACTTTATACCCTCTTATCCTAAAATTTTGGCTCACTGAGTCTATTACTCCTCTCTGATTGATGTTAAGCCTATTGATAACTTGCTATCAACCTCTATAACTGTTTACTCTAAGCACATATCTATCATGCATCATTTATTGACAAACTCTATGTTGTCTCTTCGTAGGAACCCATGTTTAGTGCAAACCTCTCTTTCTTGCAGCCTTACCATTAGAAAATAACGCTCCAACTCAAACATTATCTCCGTAAGGAAGTCGATACAAGCAATCTCTACACATCTTTCCTATTAGAATGAGATTCCTTCTATGATACACAATGAAGACTCCATTGTCTATCAGGGTTTGATATAATTTCTAGTCAAGTATCACTAATGATATTACATTCTGTCTCACTTTTAGGACTAACCGAATAATGTTTAAAGCAAATATGATACAACATTTTCCACCATGATTGTTCCTCTACCTGCAACCTTGCACCTCTTGTATTTTCCATATAGACAACCTCTGTGACTCCTTAAATTGGGGACTTCAATCAGTATTCTTAGGAACATATGTGAGCCAATGACCCACAATCTAATATCTACTACCACAATTTTTTCTGAAAACCATCTACACTTGTTCATCTTCCTTAATATACACTCCAAATGATGATTGAGCTTAGTTAGTTCCTTTTGTTGGCTATGTTGTGAGGAGAAGGTAATTTTCCTTCAAACAATAGTCTCACATTGTCTAGTATAATGAATAGGTGGGTGTTTATATTGCTTCTCCTCTCTTTGGGCTTTGAGGGTCCTCAAGAAGGGGGTGTTTTGGACTTTTGATTTGTTTGGTCTTTACATATCACACGTGTGCGTATGCGTCGCGCCTACCCGCCTCGCCTCGCCACACATTTTTTTTCTCTTGGCTATTAGCAACGTAGAAAAGGTGCGGGAAGTTTATAATGGCTATGCTATTTTTGGAGAATGTGTAAACAGTCACACGAATTTGGTGAACGTTACCATATTTTCTACGAGGATTTTCAACGGATAAGGGTTTCTCAACCCTATAAATACAGCCCTAGTGTGAGTTCAGAAAACATAGAACAACGAAAAAGAAAAACCTTTCCTCTCTCTTCTGCCTTAGAAAAATTTCTTCCTATCTCAAAAAACTCTATTACAGTTTACTTTCTATTAGGCAATCATCTTCATCTGAGCATAAGCTCTATACTCTCACCCGAGTGCAGAGGCCGACCATTTCTGGGAATTTTTACCACTAGGAGAGAGGGGATCATCTGTACCAGGGCGATAGATGGGTCCTCAATCTTCTAAGGTAATGCTTGTGCTACTAGGGATTTTGGTTTTGGACCTAACTGTCTGAATGTTTGACCAAGTGGGAGTGAAGGTAGTAGAAACGATGAGCATAGTTCTGACTACTATGGTTTCCTTGAAAACAAGGATAAAGTGGGAATTTTGATGTCAAGTTCTCGATGATATTTTCTTGCAAAAACTTGACATGCAAGGGTTTAATAAAATGCCATGGTCAACAATTATACAGTAACAATTTTGTTGAGGAAAATCAATCAGATGGGATCATCAGATTTTCGTCCTAATTGAAAGAGTGATCAAAGAATCATAGTGGGAGGGTTGATGCAATAATCCTAGTCATTGAAAATAACTAGGATCATGGATGAAGGAAAGAAGGTATTTTGTTATCTTTCACTTCATGAGAGGATTTTGGTTATCAAGGAAATACCGATGACCAAGAAATTTTTTTGAGATAAATTTGAAAGGATTCAAAAGATTTGTTCCAATTGGATTGAAGCCAATAGAATGTGCTTCATCTCTAAAGGAACTTAGAGCCACAGTGAGGGAATTTTAATCATCTCAATAATGATTAAGAAAAACTATTCATATGGTTGAATTTTATCTTAAATAGTCAGTAGATGTCGGATTTTCCTGTAACAATAAGAAAAACATCAGATACGGAGAACATCATAGTTACAGGGCACATCAGATTTATGTGCAGCCTATAAATGGAAGAAATATGTGAAGATTTCTTAACGTCGACTCAGTACTATAGTAGAGTTAGATATATTCAGCGTAGATGATATCACCGGAGGATAACAATAGAGGATGGCACCGACTTTAGATTTTCGTCGGAGCAGCGAATACTACTTATTTGGAAAAAAATTATTTGCCTCTTTGACAAGCAGTAGAGCTAGTCCGATTAAAACAGGGAGATATGCATGTAGTTAATTATGGAATCATGACCAGCATGACAATGGCAAGGAAGAGAGCCTCAGCAGTAGGGTAAATATTTTTACCACCAGCAACAAGGACAACATAAGAACAGAGCACAACAGTGTACATGTTATAATTGTAACAAGATTAGACATAGAGCGAATGATTGTCACAGTACACCAGCAGGAGGCTAGCATGACAGAGGTTAGAGTCAGCAGTCTTAGGGCCATGATTATGGCCAGCAGCAAAGGATTTGAGGCACCTCCAGCTGTCTCGAGGATTTAGGGGCCAATAGGCCAGATTCGTGCCATTCAGGAGATTCCTTAAGGACAGACAGTCCCATATATTCCACCGCCATCAGTGTAGCAATCACCAGCCATTAGCAAGGTTTATGTAGTCGTACCGCATGATCATGGTGCGAGCAGAACTTTCTTAGTGATTTTCTTTCCAGATCGAATCTTGTTGATTTTGAAGCTTCACATTCTTTTCTCTATCATGATGTCATAATTAGACTTTAGCTTGTAGCGTAGCCTTTAGGCGTTCCATTATCAGTTTCTACTCCTTTGCGAAGTTATTTCTAGCATACATCGAGGAGGTGATAATACGGGATTGGGGTGTAATTTTGAGCAAGACCAGAGTCATCTTAGAGTATCAGGATGTCTTTCAGGACATACCAAGATTTTCTCCAGTGAGAGAGGTTGTTTTCCTGCATCGAGTTGCAGCAGGTACCATACCGATATCCCGAACACCTTATCATATGGCACCCACTGAGATGAGGGAGCTACAGACTTAGCTAGATGATTTGTTAACTCAGAGCTTTATTTATCAGTGTAATTTTCATGGGAGCACTGGTCCTCTTTGTGGAGAAGAAGGACGGTAGCATGCAATTATGTATAGATTATCGTGAGTTGAACAAGGTCACTTCCCGGATCACGTATCCACTATCAAGGATTTATGATTTGTTCGACTAGCTGTAGGGAGCGTAGCATTTCTCAAAGATTGATATTCATTCTGGTTATTTTTAGTTGCGAGTGTGGCGAATGGATATTCTCAAAACTACCTTTTTGAATCGATATGAGTCTTTCGAGTTTCTTGTCATGCCATTTGGGCTGACCAATACACTCGCTGTATTCATGGGTTTGGTGAACCGGGTTTTTCGTCCATGTTAGGACCAATGTGTGGTCATTTTATCGATGACATCTTATCTTTTCGAGATTGGAGGCAGAGAACGAGTAGCATCTTCGTTTGACATTGCAGACTTTGCGGGAGCATCAGTTATATGCCAAGTTTAGCAAATATGAGTTTTTAGCAAATACAAATTTTTGGCTATCAGCAAGGAGGGCATTATAGTGGATACAGCTAAAGTGAAAGCATTACTTAATTGGGAGCCACCGAAGACAGTTACAGAGATTCATAGTTTTTTAGGTTTGATCGGCTATTACGAGAAATTCATTCAAGACTTCTCAAACATTATGACACCACTTAGACGCCTTACGCATAAGGGTGTATAGTTTTTTTTGGGGCACAGAGTGCTAGGAAGCCTTTGGGACTCTAAAGACGAAATTGAATATAGTGTCAGTAATGGTTATTTCAAGCAGTGATAAAATATTTGTCGTCTACACGGATGCATAGTTAGCGGGTCTAGAAGGTGTTTTGATGTAAACCCAGATAATATTAGCTTATATTTTGTGAAAGTTAAGGCGTATCATACCAGATACACAGTGCATCTAGGCACAACAAAAATGTACAAAGATCTAAAGAGGCATTTTTGGAGGAGCTTCTAGGATTCATTCGGTAGCCAGTTGTCATATTTTATTATTCTCTAACCACAGATAGATGAATAAATAGTAAAAGTGAACCGAGCATTAGCGGACATGTTGCGAGCATGTGTTATTGACTTTTAGGGTAGTCGGAAGGACAACATTCTTTTGATTTAGTTTGATTATAACAACAATTGTCAAGCGACTATTAGCATAGCACCATATAAGGCATGGTACGGAGGCCTTATAGATTACTTATTTGTTAGAACCAGAGGTTAGCCTATTGTTTATATCAGAACTTATGAGATAGTCTACGAAGAAGGTCGTAGAAATTTGGGAGCGCATTCTTACAGTGCAGAGTAGATAGAAGAGTTATACCGATTAGAGGCGATGACCATTAGAGTTCTAGGATGGAGATTATGTATTATTAAAAGTATCACCAACGAAGGGAGTTCAGGTTTTAGTAGACGGGGAAAAGCTTACCTAGAGGTATATTGGTCCGTTCAGAATTATTGAGCACATTAGAGCTGTTTCGTATCAGATAGATCATTTAGCATCCATGTCGAGTATACACATTACTTTCCATGTTTTGATGCTTAAGAAGCATTTACACGATGAGAGCAGTAGCGAGTGTCAGACGCACCAGAGATCGAGCTTCATGATGACTTGACTACGATAGAGTTTCCCATTTGTATTCTTGCCAAGGATGATAAAAAGCTTAGAAACTAAGTGATACCTTTGGAAAAACTTCAATGAAACCGGAAAGAAGCTGAAGAGGCTTCTTGGGAGAGTGGGGAGAATATGCGTCGTGACTACCCGCACCTGTTTGAGTAGGTAAATTGACTAATTTTGTTTGGTGTTCATGATTATCTATATGGTCATATTTATATTAATGCTAGAATGAGGGTATTAATACTTAGCTCCTAATTATTCAGAACACATGGTATATATATAGAGGTTCTTTATTTGGAATTTTCGTCCGACATACTAGTTTCGCTTAGTTAGGGGTTAAGTGGGAATATTTTTAATTCTAGATTGATAAGTGTAGATATTTATATGTTTTATATCTTGAGATTAATGGTATGAGATGTGTATGTAAGGGTTTCCTTGTCTATATTATCCCCTTAATATGTTTTTCTAGTATTATTAATCTCTAAGATACGATTGTAAAATTTCGGGGACGAAATTTTTTTAAGGGGGAAGAATGTAAAACCTCATAAATTTGAAAATATGTTAATAAATAATAATAAATTTGTTATATGGTGATAAATAACATTTATTGATGTTTGAGTATGCTAGAAATTGATTTGAGATTAATTCAATGTATATATGTGAATATAGGAGCGAATCATGCATTATATACACGAGCCTAAAATCTGGAAAAATAACATGTTAAGAGATTATATATTTTACACAACGATGTATTTAGAATCTGGAAAAACTCAAAAAATAAAAGTTATAGGTCTCTTCGATAGCTTTCTAAAAAATATTAAATCACCATATTCTAAGGTTAGATCAGAAAGTTACAGCCAAAATAACAAAGATAGTTTTTCTAGTCAGACTAGGTTTTCTAGTTCGTGTCAAACGGGTTTGTTTCGGGTTTGCCTCTATTAATACCTATGTTTTTTTATGAAAATTCCTCTCTTTCATCATATCTCTAAACCCTAGCAGCCACCCTCTCCTCTTAAAAACCTTAGATCTTTTTCTTATGAATTTTGAGAGCTTTGTGAAGCATAATACCGACACGAGGACGAGATCATCGATGTGTGGCAAGGGAGAATGAGTTGTTTGCACTTGTCGATTGCTTGCTATTTGTTTTAGAGGCTTGTACATGAGTTTAAGGCAAGATCATGTTCATCCAAACCTGCACCCTTAGTTAATAAATGATTTAAGATGTTTAAATCAATGTTTTACATGTTTAAGCTTAAGCTGATGTGAAAAAGATTTTTGTTTTCTTACTATTTATATTAGTAATATGATCATGATCACTAGGGTTAAAATTATTTTAGTTTTTATCTTGTTAATCATGATCTAATCATGTTTAAACCCTAGATTTACAAACTAGTTGAGTTTTTATGTAAGTTAATTATGCTTAAACCCTAGGTTTGTGAAACCTAAGTAAGATGAACATGTTTAAATAATTTTCTTTCTATTCATGTTTATATTTTTATCATGTTTTATGTTTCATGTTGTTTAATTGAGATTTTATAAGTTTAATCATCATAGTGATGTTTCATGCATGTTTAAGGGTTTAAGCATGTTTCTTTTTTTGCCAATAATCATGTTATTGGTGTTTGATAATTTCTAGAGATAATGATTTGAAGTTTATAATATTTTATGTATGTTTCAGTATGATTTAAACATGTTTAAATCATAAAAAACACACGACACAAACACAACAGTGCAGAAACCTACACGTTTCTGTATATATCGGGTTCGGTCGACCGTGCCTTAGCAGCGGTCGACCTCATCCTAGGAAGAAGCCTGGGCAACCCCTGGACCTTGTCATGGTCGACCGACGCAAAGATGTGGTCAACCACCAACCCTTTTATGGCCTATGCATGTTTGTTCTTCACTGTTTTGATTTTCGAGAGAGTTTCTCGATTTTGTACTATTGTATTATGATGTTTAAGAGTTGTTTAACACCTGAAATATTGGTGAATGCCAGATATTAATACATACACTGAGATATGTGCACGTGCACTTAGATTATGTTGTGTTGACACGCACTATTGAGATTTCTGATGCACGTTGAGTTGATGAAAGTGTAATAACATATAATAAAATATTGTTCATCAGTTATGGATGCTCAGTGTGGATGTTTCCCCACAATAAGACCACGACTGTACCACACTAGGAGTATTAGATGTTTCCCATAATGAGACTACAGTTGTACCAATACTCGAAGATGATTGAGATTTTTTGGATTGAGCTGATATGCTTATATTCCGCTGTACGATCATCTGGATGCATCATCTGGAAATAGAGAGATAAAATCTATTGTAGCAGAACGATTGAATAAGGACATTGAATCTACATGATATTGTGAGAACTTTACAAAAGTATCGCTATTTCATGTAACCGGATTAGGGAGATAAAACCTAATGCCACAGAGCGATTTAGTAAGAACCTTACAAAAGTATCGCTATTGCACATGGAGATGAATATATACATATTTTACAGTGGTAGTTTACACTCATGTTAGATTACCCAAGAGTAGGGTACTTTCTTTGGTATGTGGCATACATGATATGGCCTATGGTGTTTTGAGTTGTGAGATATTCTTTTATTATTGCGCCAACTACTCGAGGGTAGTTCGAGATGAGACATTAGTTCTATATAGTTGAGATTTGGAATATTTTCTTTAGTGTTGTGTTCATTCATAGAGTTGGAATTGGTATTTAGGGGCTCACAATTTGAGACATATGGTATATACATGAGATTTTCATTGTTTGGATTATTTTGCTCGATGTACCAGTCTCGTGTTGTGAGTTTCTAATTATTAATTTCCTTTAGATTATTTATCTCTAGTTCAATGTTAATGTTTAGGTATCTCCAAATTGAGACGTATGATATATACATGAGGATTTCCTTATTTGGATTATTTCGCTCATCGTACTATGTCTCATTTTGTAAGCGTCTAAATATTGATTCCATTAGATACGGGGAAAATGGTCTAGTTAGACTATGGTTAATAGGTAGACCCTCCACTTTATCTAGCAGCACTTCCCCTAGGGGCGGATGGAGGTAATCTTATTGTAGCACTCTGACGATCTTGTTGTTGTTCTTTTTATTTAGAATGTCTCTTTCAGGCAGCTCAGAGTTTCGAAGAGCTGCAGGATGATGGACTTCTAGCATAGTCGCCATCGCACAATCTTAGTAACTGAAGCTCACCTGTATAGTTACGTTCATTGTTCGGACTTTAGAGTTGTATTCATTTTATAAAGGAAGAGTGCCTTAGTATGAAATTTAATTGATTCTTGTTGAGACATTTTATTATTGCAAATATCAGATGTACTTTAGTTGAGTCATGATTCTTTTAATTTATGAGATCTCTCCTTCTATATCATGTCTATTATTTTTACTTTCTCATTTTTCCTATTTTGTACCTTCACTTCTTATTGATTCTAATAGAGGATATTATTGTGATTAGTGAAACATGTTAATGCATTATGTGGGTGCATGGTAGGTTTGACAATCCGGGTTTCATCTTGGACTGGAGCCTTGTGTGAACCATGGGGCGTCACACAGGTCCTGCTATACACCAAGATATCATAAAGGTAAACTATCACAAAATCCTCTATAAAATGTCACAACAAATCATTCATGAGTCTCATAAAGGTTTCCGAAGCATTACATAATCCAAACGGCATCACCAACCACTCGAACATGCCCTCCTTGATCTTGAATGCAGTCTTCCAAGTGTCATCCTCTCGAATCCTCACTTGATGGTAACCAGACTTCAGATCGTGAAAAACCTCACTCCCTCCAACTTGTCCATAAGATCATCGATCCATGGTAGTGGGTAATGATTCTTGATCGTTATCTTGTTGAGCGCTCGGTAATCCACACACATGCGCCAGCCTCCATCCTTTTTTGGCACTAACAACACTAGCGACCTACAAGGTGAACAACTCGATACTAACATTCTTGTCTCCAGAAGCTCTTCAACCTACTTATTTATCTCCTCAGACTCCTGTAAAGATTTATGGTATAGACCTATATCCGATAAGGAACTCTTGCCTGTCAGCATAATTTAATGCTCCCCACCCCATCGTAGTGGTAGTCCCGTGATCTCTAAAAAGAAGTCTTCATACTTGGCCTTCAACCTGTCATGATCTCCCTCCTGAATCTTGCTTAAGGTGGTTAAGCATATCCTACTCAGCTGCTCCTCATAAGGCCTAATGAAAAACAATAAAAACTTCTTGCTTGCATTCACTAGCCTCTTCTCCCGAGTCACCATCACCAAGCTAGTCTCCTATGGAAGAGATGTCGAACAAAATGTGAACTGCTCGTCATCCTTGGTGAACGTATACTTCTGTGCCCGTTTGTCGTAGACTCCGTTCCTATCCCACAAATAGGGATTGCCCAATATAACTAGGCAAATATCTAACAGAATAACATCGCACGTGACCTCATCAAAATACGACTCGTGGAGTGTAAATTTAAAAGTGCATTAGTTGATCACACTCAATCTCGCCTCCTTCTGAATCCACTCTAAAGGATAGGTCTTCAGATGTTTTACCATCTTCAACACTAGCTTCTGAACCAATACCTCAGATATCAAGTTCTTTTGGCACCCTAGATCAACGATGGCATCAACCAAGCTGGTCTTCACCTACAACTTAAGAACAAAGAGCTGCTCCCTAGCGTCTTCATCTTCATTCGTGGCTTGCTTTCCTGCCATAAGGTTAAGACTGCTGTTGGGCTTTGTCATCCCGGGAACTTCCTTCGAACCCTGTGCTATCACGTATGCCTTTTTCTCCTCCTTCTTCTTCAACCCCTTTGGCTTCAGATGAGGATATTTCCCCCAACACCATTCAGCCACGTGCCCGATCTAATTTTAGTGATTGCAAGTCAGTTCTACCTCCCATAGATCACCCTTCTTCTTCTCTTCCTTATGTTGAGAGCCACTAGATTTACTTCTAGCTTGCTTGAAATCTCCCTTCATCTCGTTGCCCTTCTTCTACTTGCCCTAAATGGCAATAGACTTCACACTCGCTTCTGCAATAAACTCGATTGTGAACAGCTTTATCTCCTTCCGGACCTACCATAACCTTCATGAAGATGGAGTATTCATCCGTTATAATGTTGAGGACCATGGCCTGCTACTAGAACTCCATTGTCTTTTCTTAAATAGTCTGGTTGAATCTTTGGTATAAGTCGTACCACTTGGACCAACGCTCCTCAAGAAATCCCACCAGGTAAAATTGCTTCCTCAGTAGCTCTTTGAACTTGTTCCACGACACCGCCTTTTTCTCCTACTTACAGTAGGATTTCCACCACATCAATGCATGTCTTGAAAGCTTCAAAGTCGCGAACACAATCTTCTCCTTGGATGAATATCCATAAAGAGTAAAACATGTCTCTATCTGCTCGATCCAGTCATTAAGCCTCTTGACGTTAACACTACCATCATAAACATGGATCTCTATCCTAAAGTCAATCTTCAGATTCTGGTAAAGACCCTTATCCCCTTGATGTGGAACAACCTTGACATCCTCGACCTCCTCATCAGAATCTGAGTTTTCACACTCTCCTCCGGACTCTACAGGTTTCTTCTTGGACTTCGAAGAAGATTTCCCCTGTTTGTTCCCTCCATGGATAAGATCGACGAGTTGTGTAAGAGTCGACCCGATATTTTTGATATGTTTCTCCAAAGCATCCAGCCTCGCTGAGGTGTCATTATCCGCCATCTTCTTGTTCCTTGATTTCCGGACTTCTTCCAAAGACTCAAGGATCTTACCTAGCTTCTTGTACTACGATCGAGTAAGGACCATACATAGGATACTTCTTCACAGGATCTGTTTGCTCTGATACTAACTTAATACAAGTCGATGTGCAAGCACCTTTGAACGTAGAATTATCAAAGGTGGAGTTGAGAAGAAAAAATAGGAACACACAAGACAATTTAATTAGCGAAGGAAAATACCTTCTCTAGATTATGAAGAATAAAAGATTACAAAATCTCTCCTCACAATCTCTCCAGAATAAGGAACAATCTCCCTATTCTCTTTTAAAAAATCTAATATGATGTTTAGAAATCCTAAATAATCCCTATTTATATGTCTAACAATGTGAATGGCAATCTCGTAAATAACCAGACACAATAGAACTTGGAATACACGTCAATCAAGAATCTCGAATAACCCTAGAACCCGATCCGATCGACCGGTATGTGTGGCACGGTTGACAGGCCAGAGAATCCATTTTAGACCCTGTAGCATGCACGTTTTTGGTTGACATACATTGGTCGGTCGGTCGACTAACATTGGTCGGTCGGTCGACCGATATGGCCTTGTCGGTGATTGATGTCAACCATTCGGTCGACCGGCCAGAGCCAATTCTTCCATTTTCTAATTTCTTCTATTTTTCCTGCTTTTGACCTCTTTTGCTACCACCAACGGCTCCACGCACGCCTCTATTCTCAAGCTACCATGAGAATCATCTATCCTCAATCTCTCATGAAGATCGTTAAGCTCCCCAAAAAAGGAAGAAGATACACCCATATCACTAGGGGCTATCTCGGTATATCTCCACAATTACTACCCCAATAGGCCTCGGACTCCAGAAAAGTGAGGCGGGCTTGCAAAGATTGGACCTCCGCGAGGGATGACACTCATTGTTGCTCAGCCCGCAGAGCAACCTGGACGCTCTCCTCCCTATGCTCCTTGTCAGCCTGTTGCTCCTCCAGCTTGAACTTCAATCTCTGAGCAGCTAGGTGATCCAACCAAGCACATTCTTGAGCATTAAGCCTCTCACACTTCTCTGCCTTGACCTCTTTAGACAGATGCCTAATTATATCGTCCTGCCTTGAGGATGTCATGTTGGAGGTAGCCGACTTCCTCCTTAAGCTTAGCAATCATAGCCGACTGCTTGCTTCAATGTACTTGGATCCCCTCAATCATTTTTAGCCGAGTCTCAAGTTCTCGGTGCTAATTTCCATCACTCCCCTTCCAGGAGGCTAGCTCGACCTCCATGATAGTAGCCTTCTTATCAGCCTCCTTCCGAGCCACCTTGTCAATGTCCAACATCTCTTGAATTTTAACGGGGAGGTCTCATGTAAGCTCAAGCCAGGAGAGCAGCTCCTACTCGATCATAGCCCCTCTCAGTAGATAGCCCTTAAGGGCTTTATGAAGGCCGACAATGGGTATCCCCGAGAGGATTTCGCTATCCCTAGAGAGATAGAATTACTCCAAGGCTCGAGCCTAGACCATCTAGAACTGCAAGACTAAGCTCCTCTCATCGAGAGATCACTTGGCCACATATCGGTGGTCCACGGATGGCTTCCTATCATATCAGAGATAGTCCCTAGATGAGTTGATCAGCATTTCCCTCAGTGGCCTCCACATATTCAGGCCATGCTCATCATTATGGTAGGGGAAAGGCCACTCTAAGTAGATCTCGGAGCTAGAGCTACCTCGACCGACTCCCCTGCTGGCAAAGGTTTGGTCGTCTCTTCTTCGGCTGGCATCTTTCCATGCCTCTAGTCTGGCTTAGGCGGAGGAGGTTAGGCCATCTCCTCTTCAAATGTAACCTCTGCCTCCATCTGTCAGGTCACCTCCTCTCCCCCATAGGCTGAGCGGGGGATGCTTCATCAAGAATGACGATCTCAACTGGCTCAGAGAGATGAGTCACTTGTAGCAGGAGGATGACGACCAACCTCCTAGGCTAGGATTGTAGCACTTGCTTCTTCTCCTCCTTTCGACCCAGCCTGATCTAGCTCAGCACCCCTACGAGAACCTTAGCTGCTTACTTTTCTTAGCCTCCTCCTTTTGGCCTGAGCAGTTGTACTCGGCCTTGCTAGCTTAGCTACCATTTCAATAGCATTCGCCGCCACTATCTTGGCCTCCTTAGAGGCTAACTCTCCCCTCAATCACTTTTGGTGCCTAGTTGCCAACCTTAGCTGCACCTCATCTAACTCTTTAAGCTAGAGCACCAAGACTATAGCCTAGATCTTATCCTCCTTAGTCGGCGGCACATGGGATAGACTGACCACTTGGAGGATAGTTAGCTCGAAGTGATTGCTAATTTTCCTCGACCCGGCATAAGCTCAAACCTTGTCAAACCCTAGCTTCTCCTCATTTGTGAGTAGATCGGGTTTTAGGACGTCCATCTTGATCTCAGGCCGATCAGATAAGCAAGGATGGCGTCGTCCCTAAAGACCCACATGAACTTCTCCTTCCAATTCTTGATCGAGTTAGGGTAGTTCAGACAAGCTTATAGCCGCCGATGTTCTAGAAGTAGTAATGCCCTTCCTTCATAGCCGCCGTAACGTTGACCAGATAGCCCAGCATACATAGACTTGGCTTGATGATAACTCGGTGGTAGATTACCACATATGCCACTAAAGGAGCAACCGATTTTAGCTTAACCTAAGAAGGGGATACTCCCAGAGCCTCACAAACTTGACTGATGAGAGGTTAAAATGAAACTTGGAGCCCATATTACAAATGCTTCAGATAAATAAGAGCCCTATCATCGCCATGGTGATATACAGTTTTCGACCTCTCCAATGCCAACGAAGTGTAATTTTTAGGGAGATTGAAGTAATTATAATAGGCTTTGAGCTCCACCGAATAAACCTTCGAGCAAAACAATCAGAGAAGATCGATCCTCACATCATTGCAGCCAGAAGTAGAAGTGGTGGAAGCCATCACACGGAGAGTTGTTCGAAAAATGGTTAGTGCAGAAAGCTAGGATTTCAACAAATTGAGCACAAAAGACTTGTAAAGAGAGACTTTATGCTAGAGATGGGCTATATATAGGCATGAACATAGGAATGTGTCAAGATCAGAATGGTTAACTCGGTTAGGAATGAATGACTGAGATTAACCTCAAAAGTCAAACCGACCATTAATGAAACGAAGGCTGCATGTTGATCAATACGTCATCCATCTCGTAATTCAAAGAGACGACAGTGCATCATATGTGCTGACATCAAAAGGTCACCTCAACAACAACCCATCACTTTCGTCATAAATGTTCCTCGGAATTTGCTAACCGATGATTGCTCAACATTTTATATTTGGCTAGCCTAGTTTGAGTGAAGGGGGCCACTGTTATATCTTGCAAATAACTAAGTGTTAATCTTTCTTAGAGAACTGACATGCATCCCGCTCTATGCCAGATCAGACATGATCAGAGTCCAGATAACTCGAATCGCTCTTATGGTCGACTCCATAGGCAGACAACTTACATGGCTGACTTGAAAGGTGGTACTTGCCGATCTGCCTATCAAATGGATTTTACAAGCCTCCACACTTGACCCACTATCTCAGCTGACAACTCTTAAGGCTGATTAAATAGGCGGTACTTGTCGTCTCACGCATAGATCTGAGTCAAGAGGTGGTGCATCCTCGAACTCTACACTAACAACTACCTCTTCTCATTACAGCTAGTGCAACGAGTCCTCATGTCTCAACCCTCACCGCCCCTCAATCATCCTCATATCTAATCAAGGATGACTCACCCACTTCAGTAGTCGACACCTATAAAGATATTTGTCAAGTCATCTGCTTGTGTGTACTCGGCCAAAGTTATCTCTCTACCCTTCTGATCTGCTATAAAATGGAAGTTGTGCTGTATGAGGTGAATTCCTCCATATTCATGGAACTTTGAATACCTCCTCTTCACTTACTTCCTATTTTCCCACTAATGTTTAAGCGCTGACTTGACCGTCGGAGGAATAACAGGAGAACCCAACTCCGGCCTCTCATGAGCTTTTTATCTGTAGGAGAGAACGTTTGGCTCCAGAATCGAACATCTAAAGGAGCTTGAGAACCCCAACCCTACTTTAATCCACAAATAAACCCCTTATTTGATAAGTAGCATTAGCATTTACAAACAATCAGTTTTGAAACAAATTATTGGTAATCATTGAATGATGGGAAAGCTTTGTTCATATCTCCCAATTAGATCTCTTTCATTTTACTATAGCAGACAATCTCCTTGGCAATAGGGAAGCATCAAGAAGAGCAAGATCAAACAAAACAAGAAACTAACCACAACATGTCACCAAAAAGTAAATCTAGACACAGACAAATGGTTTACATAGTTCGATAATCACCTACATCCATGGGTAGAAATTTGAGTCTTCTTTATTCCTAGAAATTACAAAGATTTATTTTTATATTTTTTCTTAAAAAACTTGCAAGAAAACCTCTCTCAATTTTACCTAAAGATCCTCGTAAATCTTAGATTCTCTCTTTTATTTTGTCCCTATAACTTATTTACAATATACAACTCTCTCTTAGCTCATATACCAATCCTAAACCTGGAAGACTTGTTTTTAGATGGTAAAACCCAAATACATAAAAAAAAGCCAAACTCCCAATCTGCATGGAGTACAAATTAAGGCAAATAGACTTCAAACATGAAACCTCTATAGCGGTGCATTAGGCCGAGCCACCGACTGATTTGACCCGTCGATCTACTGCCAGACCATTCGTCGTTTCTTCTTTTTCTCTACTTCTGACTTTTCTAATGTTTCTGTTCGGATTGTATCTTTGATTCTTTGTATAATTTTATGAGAATTAGATAGGGTTAAGGATTTATCATGATTAGGAGATTGAGTCTCATCATGATTAGGAGTTTGAAACCTATTCTAATTAGGAAGTTATGCTAGAGATAGGGTTTTGGTTTCTTTATATATATTCTTCTATTATTGAAGGAAAAACCAAGAAGAGGAGAAGTGGGAGAGCCAATATTCTTGTAATCTAGGGTTAGCAGAGGGTGTAGCCTAATTCAAGAATATTGTGCGAGAGGCGAGGGTTTCATTGTCTTTATACGTGCAAAAATTACATCATTAGGAGAGAGTTTCACAGTCTTTATCCATTCAAAAGATTAAAAGGAGAGGGCTTTGGAGATAATATGAGAGTTGATTATGTATGTGAGGTTGAGAGATTGAGAGACGAGAGTTGAGTGGTCCCTCTTTTAGTTCTTCCTGATACATAGTGGATTTCTCGTATTATTACCCGTTGACGTAGATGGAAGTTGCTCGATCAAACCACATAAATCTCGGTATTCTTTCTTCTTAATTGTGATTATTTTATATCTTGTTGATTGTGGATTGGCTTCCAAGTTGTGCAAATTGTAGTAGGCAGGGAGACCAAAATTCCCTATCAAGTGGTATCAGAGCCATGATGATCGATCCGAGAGTGAGTTCGCATGATAGAAGACGACGTCATGCAAGATTGAAGATCATCGTTACAAGAATCAAGATGAAGAAAAAGAAAAAAAAATAGAGAAGGGACAACGATTGTCGGCAGGAGGATCTACGATAGCCGATCAGCTGAAAAAGAGTGCTCTGAATGATGGGAGGGTTTTATTTTCAAATTTCCCTCATATTCATTAGAAAGTGCTAATAAGTTTTAAGGTGGTAACGAGACAGATATAATGGCAGATAGGGCAAACGAGTATGTGACTGATAAGAATAGCATAGATAATCAGATGTGATTCTAGCAGTAGAGTTGTTAGCATATAACTATTCAGAGTCAACATGGGCGCAGTAGTTGGTTGGTGTGTAGACTCGTGGAGGACAATGTCAGATTAGGTGTAGCTTGCAAGTAGGCACAATTGAGTGACACATGCTGGTGGAATTGATGGCATTTTGACTTGAAGACGATGAGAGCTCATAATCGATCCAAGCCAAGTGATGTAGGAGATGGAGGCATCTGGCTCATAGTGTGAAGTAGGAGAGGTGCACCGATATGATTCGAGATGAGCGATGCAGGTGGAGTATGAGGACATCAAGTGGGGGAAGGCTACTGTCAAGTTCAGTTTGGAAGGAGAAGCATGGTTGATAGAGTGGCGAAGATCTCTTGGTACGCACAAGAGAGGTGGAGGCGCCACAACGAGACAAATGAAAGTAAGGGTCATACGGGTATCCAGTTGGAGTGAAGGTGTTCTGATTAGGAGTGCGGGTGCTTCATTTGAATTGCGAAAGGAATAGATAGGTTAGGGATTTATCATGATTAGGAGATTGGATCTCATCATTAGGAGTTTAAATCCTATTCTAATTAGGAAGTTAGGATCTATAGAGATAGAGTTTTGGTTTCCCTATATATATTTTTCTTTTGTTGGAGGAAAAACCAAGAAGAGGAGTAGTGAAAGAGCCAATATTCTTGTAATCTAGGGTTAGCAGAGGGGATAGCCTGATTCAAGAATATTGTGCGAGAGGCGAGTATTTCGTAGTCTTTATTTTTGTAAAAGATTACATCATTGGGAGAGGGTTTCATAGTATTTTTCCGTTCAAAAGATCGAAAGGAGTGGGCTTTGGAGATAATATGAGAGTTGATTATGTACGTGAGGTTGAGAGATTAAAAGACGAGAGTTGAGTGGTCCCTCTTATAGTTCTCCCTGATACATAGTGGATTTCTAGTATTATTGCTTGTGGACGTAGGTCGAAGTTAGTCAACCGAACCTTGTAAATCTTAGTATTCTTTCTTCTTAATTGTGGTTATTTTATATGTTGTTGATTGTGGGTTGGCTTCCAAGTTGTGCAAATCATAGTAGGCGGGGAGACTAAAATTCCCAAACAGTCTCCGCAACTGAAATATGAGGCTCAATCTCAACAAGGTTCTCGCATGTGGGAAAGCATAATGGATCTTATTATTCCTCTAATATTTGGTCCACTTGCAAGTAAAAAATAATTAGGATTTGTGACTTGAATTCGCCTGGATGATGTACTTGATATTTGTTATTTATTGGTTTAGAAAAGGAGTGAAGACTACACTACTGCTCCTATGCTATGCTTACAATATAAGATAGAAAAGTGTAGGGTCTATTACCTTTAACTCTGTTCAAAATTGATGACTCATTAAATAAGACCATACTTTTTTTTCTTGTAGTGTAGAAATAATAGTACATGAGAGTACTATAGTTATCATTATTCTTAGAAAAGACTATTGTTTGGGTAGAAAATTTGTTTCTTCATTGATGTACTCATTACAACTTCAGTCGTTATAATGAAAATACAAAAAAATAGTCTTTTTATAAACTTTTACACAAGGAAAATACAATTCTTGTCAAACAGCAGAAAGATCGTTTATCGATCTTCTGCTTGCGTGGGATCTTGGCCTGTGACGGGGACGTTGATATCCGTGGACCACCAAACGATCAGATCAGATCCGAAGCTTTGTTGATTCGCGAAGGAATCAAGAAACCGAAGCGCTTATCTCGGCAACAGCGAGATAATTGCTCTTCTTAAGATCACCGCAATAGGGTAATCTTAAGGGACGAACCGAACTACAGATCTGACGAACTCCACTTCTTTATGCTGAAGAATCCACTGAAGTCTCCTCCTCCTCTTTGGAAATCATGGCTCTTCAGTCCTCAATTTGGCAGGGCTTCGCCGACGCTCGAGAATTCCAGATCTGAAAAAATGAAGGCCCTAGGGCTGTATTTATAGGCTTCAGGATCACTGTTTTCAGATAAAAACGGTTGATTCCCTCTTATCTTCAGTTGAAACTACTTAACCATATTATCAGATTAATTGGAGCAAATCCAAGTAATTAACGATTGAAAAACTGTCAAAAATAACCAAAATCAGCGTTTTTCGTATTGCAGACACTTCAGAGAGTCTTGAGACACTTATAAGTGTCTTGGCCAAGCCAAGACACCACGGGGTGTCTTGGTTTGGCTTTTTCTAGTTTTGGCGCGTTGAGTTTGTTTCCACCGTAAATTTGTCTTCCGGACTCGGAATTAGGCGGTTCAAGATGTGTTAGAAAGTCGATGAGAAGATCTACAGGCTCCCATGATTGAATCATATGTGGAATAAATAGGACACGAGGGGTGCTCCGTCTTTCATAAATGACGTGGGGCTCCCATCAGCTCTTGTTTCCGTTATTCTGAAATTCTGTTGCTTCGTATGATCCGTCGACTTACTTCATGTGTTTTTCATCATCGAATGAGCTTTTGTTACATGGATAGCAACATTCATCGTCTTCTCTCTGTCTTGAGTCATGTACAGGGACCTATAGGCAATTTTTAATGCCTACAGATACCCCCTCCAAAGTGTTTTAGTCTCGTTTCTTTTATAGATGAGCCTGAAATACTTTGGATATGATCGGTCCAACCTTCAATCGGTGTAAAAGGACCTGTTATTAGCTTTGATTCTTGACTCCTTCGATTTTCAATCTATTCGATGTTTTGACGAATAGCTGAAGTTCTCACGACGCTGCGTTTATCGTCTGGTCGTCGTCAAAATCTTAAATCAAAACCGATGAGTTAGTTTTGGCTCGTATCATCGAGTTAACTTTGAACTGACTATCTCCATCATGATATATTGATTCGTATTAACTTTCATCGCAACGTGTTGACTAGCGTTGACCTTTTATTGTAACGCGTTGACTGGCGTTGACCTAGGGTTACGCGTTGACCTGCGTTGACCTAGGGTTTCGGATAGCCCGGCGTTGACTTTTTCGTTGTAACACGTTGACTGGTGTTGACCTAGGGTTACGCATTGACCGACTTTAACCTAGGGTTTCAAACCACCCAGCGTTGACTTTTATCGTAATGCGTTCACTGGGGTTGACCTAGGGTTATGCGTTGACCGGCGTTGACCTACGGTTTCAGATCGCCCGTTTTTGACTTTTTCATCGCAACGCGTTGACTGGCCTTGACCTAGGGTTACACGTTGACCGATGTTGAGCTAGGGTTTTGGTCTGCCGTTGACCTAGGGTTATGCGTTAACCGGCGTTAACCTAGGGTTTCGGATCGCCCGGTGTTGACACAGTTTATACTCGTACGTTTGCTAGAGTATACACAATTTAAGCTCTTAAGGTATTAGAGTATGGCGGTCCTAATAGTTGGGGCTGCAAGACCAATTGTTAAAGCTGATTTGTCTTTCTCACGTATACACAATTTAAGCTCTTAACGTATTTATAGAATTTTCGGCAAATTCTCAGTCATCAACGGGTTTGATTAGCCTTTACCGACTACCGTTTGAGTCAGGATAGCATGCGAATTGTTTAAGTCCGTTCTACATGTGACGATATTGAATACATAGACTTCGTCTTTCTCACGGGAATAGACTACTTGGCCGCATGTATCAGATGCAGACTCAGGATTTTTGGCAAATCCTCAGCCATCAATGGATTTAACGTACCTTTACCGATTACAGTTTGAATCAGGCTTGCATGCGGATTGTTTAAGTTCGTTCCGTATTTAACATTGTGTTAAAAGAGTTAACTCTTTTAGTGCTACGGTATTGAATACGTAGACTTCATCTTTCTTACGGGAATAGACTACCCGGCAACGCGTGTTAGGCGTTGACTTATCCCTTCTCAAGATTCGGGATAAAATTCCCTATGCATAAAAAGCATGAATTTTGTTGCTACGATGCTGAATACGTAGACTCGATCGTTTTCACGAGAACGAACCACCTAGCAACGCGGGTTAAGCGCTGACTCATCACTGCTTAGGCTTTGGGATAAAATGCCCCAGATTGGTATTCTGGTGTCTTCTTTAATCGGTAAAAGACTAAACCGGTAACGTGTATTAGGCATTGACTTATCCCTACTCAGGATTCGGGATAAAATTCTCCATACATAAAAAACATGGATTTTATTGTTACAATGCTGAATACGTAGACTCGGTCGTTTTCACGGGAACGAACCACCCAGCAATGCGAGTTAAGCGCTGACTCATCCCTACTAAGGCTTCGGGATAAAATGCCACAGATTGGTATTCTGGTGTCTTCTTCAATCGGTAAAAGACTAAACCGGCAACGCGTGTTAGGCGTTGACTTATCCCTACTTAGGATTCGGGATAAAATTCCTCACCCGTGTAAGGCACGGATTATTGTGTTATTAATAACAACCTGCCATAATGTCAAATATGTGGGTTTTTGTTATTTTTACAGTCAAGGACTAACCAGTAACGTGTGTTAGGCGCTGACTTATCCCTACTTAGGCTTTAGGATAAAATTTCCCGTGCATGAAGCACACGGATTTGGAGTTGAGAATAAGCGGTGCATTCTCTTGGGGCAAAGACGGACCCAGAATGGGAGGAGAAGAATTTTATATTCTATCTCCCAAAACTAAAGAGGAAGAATTTTATATTCTATTTTTAGTTGCAAAGGAGACATGAAGTTGGATCTCCACCTCAAGAATCCGAAAAGGTGAAACTAGGAGTGGGATCTCCACTCCGAGAATCGGAAAGATTCAGATAACCCTAACTTTTATAGGATTGGTTACCTGATTTGAAAATGAAATTCCGACTCCAGTCCTATCTTTTATAGGAGTGAAAGCCTTTCGTTCATCGAAATGGAATTCTGATTTTGGCACTAACTGTTTACAGGTTTGACCAAGCTGGGAGTTTTGAGACAATACTAACTTTTATAGGTTAGATCGCCTAATTTGTAGACCTCTCGTTCATTGAAGGAATCGAGAGGGGATTTTGGTTGTGGTCCTAACTGTTTAAATGTTTGACCAAGCGGGGAGTTTTGAGACAATCCTAACTTTTATAGGTCTGATCGCTTAATTTGTGGACCTCTCATTCATTTAAGGAATCGAGAGGGGATTTTGATTGTGATCCTAACTATAGGAAGATTTGACCAAGTGAACAGTGAGAGTGGGAGTACAAATCATAGTGGGAGTGTTGATTCATACAAATCACTCAAAGGGGGTTCCTAGTGTTAAGTGACAAATACTTAACATTGAGGGGTTTGATAATTGTCAATAAACAGAAGATTAAAATCACGAGTACTATGTCCAGACTCTAACAATAGGAGTGTTGAGTGCACAGACGTAACGGGAGTTTAAGTGGGAGCTTAGTGTTTATCACTTTGCTTGTAATGATCAGGTTATCCCTAAGAATATTACAATTAACATTCTTCCGGGAACTTCCCGTTACATGAATCATCTACCCCCAGCTTTCTTTGCGAAACTGGGTTTATCATTGTATTCAGTTGAATGACTGGGTTATCCTTAAGAATACCAGGTATGGCACTCTTCAGGAACTTTCCATGAAAGAAAGGAAATAGTTTAAACTTATATAGCGGTTGGAGTTTTGAGGAGCAGTTTATACTCGTATACTCTTCGGAGTGGTGCACCGTCATTCGGCTTAATCTAGCTTTATGGCGCCAAAGTCGATTAGATCTTGAATCTTGTTCTTTAGACCGAAACAAATCTCAGTAGGATGGAGAACCCTCCTGTGATACGCACAGTAGTTTGGGTCCGTAATCCTCTTAGCTCCCTCCTGATCTTTAATAGGTGGTAGTTCAATCTCACCGTTATTCAGGAGGTACTCAAAAATATTCGGAACTTCCTCATCCTTGAAAGATTACTCTTTTTGGAGTCCTAGATCTGGAGCCCTTTGCTGCTTTTGAGGTTGTTGTTGTGACGTCTGATTATTATCCCTAGCAACCGTAGGCATTGACTGTTGGCTTCTTTCGATCTTCTTCCTTCTAAGGAAGCGTTCGGCTTTTTCACCGTGCATCTTTATATCTTTCCAAGTTTTGGACGGGTTTAATCTCATAACTCCCAACACGTTCAAAGAGAGGTTGTTGTGACAAGTTTGTAGGATGAATTCCTCCGTGATCAGATCTCGGCAATTTATCACCTTGTTCCGGAAGCGTTTAACAAAGTCGATGATTATTTCTCCGTCTTTTTGTTTCTCATCGAAGTGTGTCCTGATAGATACCTCGGCGTCATCATCAAAGAAGTTACCGAGGAATGAGCTCTCTATATCGTCCCAACTGTTGATGCTTCTAGGCTTAAGATGACGGTACCAATCGAAGGCAGGCCCGCGAAGGGTGTCGATGAATGACCGAGCCATCAAGGCTTCATTGTCGAAGATTGTGTCCAAGTGGGACTTGAAGTAGATTAGATGCTGAGTGGGCGAGCTTTTCCTGTCGAACAACGTGAAGTTGATCAGGTTAAACTTCGCGGGATACGGGTTCGAATCCCACTCTCTCGGGTAAGGACACAGAATGCCGGTCTTCTTTACCTCTCGAGCAGACATTAGAGCGTTAATTTTGCTCTTGAGGTCTTTTATCTTCTCATCCTCGTCTATATCGTGTTTTGGATAATTTCCAAGAGGAATAATATGGTCACCTTCGGTATTATTATCTTTGGTGGGACCACCCCTAGTGTTGTTATCTATAGGGGTGCATTTGAACCACCCCCAATATTTTTGGGGGCTGCGTCGACCATGATGATTTCGTCCACTTCTGGATCGCTATCAACTGTGGTGTTCTGGGTGCGGCGGCTAGATTCACCAAGTTGATTGGACTGAGCCTGCATCTGTCGATCATGCTCTTCCTTCATCTGTATCATGGCTATTTCTAATTCAAACTTGAAGTTCTCTTTTTGCTTAGCCAAAGCAACCTCAATGATCTTGGTTATTTGTTTCGCGTTGATCATGAACGCCTCACGATATTATCCTATGCTGGACACCGTATTGTCAGAAGCGATGGCAGAGTTCACATCTGATGTTTCATTATCTGAGGATAATCCGCTATTCATCCTCTGATATTCCCTACGCCTAGTAGTTCCTACGCGTAACCGAGTTATACGTTGGGATACGTTCGAAAAATGACAAGAACTGAAACTTCGCGTTGACATTCCTTTATCAGCCATATTGATAGTGACCTATGGGAGTTCGTCGTCTTGCGCAGCTGATCTTTTTCTACGGAAACGCCTTGGCTTAGTTTCCGACGTTTTATAGGAAAGCCGTTGGAATATCGAGACCCTCTGTGGAGCGGTCTTGGGGCAGCTACACACTGATAATACTGCCCTGATAATTTTGGTATACGGACAGTGAGAGTCCACTTTCTGGGTACCTCTCTTTTGAGATTTATTTGTACCCCTAGCCTGATAGTACAACTCATCAATGTTGCGGTCAGAGTAATCTATCGGCTGTTTACATGAATTCTCAGGTATAACGCGTTCATCTGCTTAACGCATTTTCTTCTGAGTAAACAACGCCTTGTTGGCGTCTGCAGGAGTCACTCGTTTGGAATCATACTTTTCTGAGGGTGAACATTAACGGGCTCCTGGCCTTCTATATGCACCGCCAAGCAGGCGGTTACAAGAATCAACTTGTTAGGAAGTCGTGTATGACCCCCAGTCTGGATGTTTGCTCGGGATTCCTTCAACGGTCCTAAGCTTTCCTTAACAGGCGTCTTACCTCGATCTTCGGGTAGAGAACCGAGGTGATCCTTCAATAGAATTCTAACTCTGGGGAGGTCCATACCGCCGTAGAATTCTACCGGAGGCGTGGGAGCGGAAGGAGAGGGATCCGAAGTTGACGAAGGCTGGGGAGCAACGTCGCCTGCTTTTGCCATAGGCGTTGATTTAGACTTTGGCATCCAAGTTTGTTTGGATCTCGGCGATCTCTTAACCACCTCTTCCTTTTGCATTTCTTGTGCTTTTCACACCAGGATCTGGGCATGCGCACGAAGTGTGCAACGCTTCTGAATGCGCTCCTCCAGAGTGGAACGGTTCTATTTGACACGAACCCATTCGTTAGTAGGTGGTTAGGAGGAGGTTCCCGAAGCTTGCTGCTGGAACACTTGGCGCCTTCTGAGTTTCAGATCTGCATTATAGCAGATCCCGTCAACAGGTTTCAAAGCCTTGGCAAATTGGCATGCGAGATATTGACGGTGCCTTTGACGAGCCCTCTTCATCAGCACTGGTGCAATTTCAATAGGCAACTCTTTGACTTTCGAGGAGTTGTCACGAACGTTGGATCTGGTTTCTTTGGAGGCTGGAGAGGGGTCTTCCACTGCATTCGGGTTCAGATCATCAGCCCTGGTCTTCAGATCTGAAGGCACGTTCTTCGCGGTAGTGGTTTTCCTGCATTTGCAAGAAGAAGATCTAGCGGAGGAGGAGGAAATATATTCCTCGAATTTCTGCTGGTCAAATTCGTATTCGACCTCTTCGAACACCAGGATCTTGATTATCGGTTGCATCACGACAGCCTCGACAGCGAGGCTGTTGGCTCCCACTGTGGTCGCCAGCTTGTTTGGGTAGAAAATTGGTTTCTTCATTGAGGTACTCATTACAACTTCAGTCGTTACAATGAAAATACAGAAAGATAGTCTTTTTATAAGACTTTTACACAATAAAAATACAATTCTCGTCAAACAGCACAGAGATCATTTATCGGTCTTCTGCTTGCGTGGGATCTTGGCCTGTGATGGGGACATTGATATCCATGGACCACCAAACGATCAGATCAGATCCGGAGCTTCGTTGATTCGCTAAGGAATCAAGAAACCGAAGCGCTTATCTCGGCAATAGTGAGATAATTGCTCTTCTTAAGATCATTGCAACGGGGTAATCTTAAGGGACGAATCGGGTTGCAGATCTGACGAACTCTTCTTCTTTATACTGAAGAATCCACTGAAGTCTCCTCCTCCTCTCTAAAATTCGTGGGTCTTCAGTCCTAAATTCAGCAAGGCTTCGCCGACGCTCGAGAATTCCATATCTGAAAAAATAAAGGCCCTAGGGCTGTATTTATAGGCTTCAGGACCACTGTTTTCGGATAAGAACGATTGATTCCCTCTTATCTTTAGTTGAAACCACTTAACCATATTATCAGATTAGTTGGAGTAAATCCAGACGGTTAACGATTGAAAAACCGTCGAAAACAACCAAAATCAGTGTTTTTTGTATTGCAGACACTTCTGGGTGTCTTGGTTTGGCTTTTTTTAGTTTTGGCGCATTGAGCTTGTTTCCACCATAAATTTATCGTCCGGACTCGGAATTTTGCGGTTCAAGATGCGTTAGAAAGTCGACAAGAAGATCTATAGGATCCCATGATTGAATCAAATGTGGAATAAATGGGACACGAGGGGTGCTCCGCCTTTCGTAAATGACGCGGGGCTCCCGATCAGCTCTTGTTTCCGTTATTCCGAAATTCCGTTGCTTCGTATGATCCGTTGACTAACTTCATGTGTTTGTAATTGTCGAATGAGCTCCTGTGACTCAAATAGCGACGTTCATCGTCTTCTCTCTGTCTCGAGCCGTGTGCCGGGACCTATAGGTAATTTTTGACGCTTACAACTATTATCAATTTTTATTAAATAATAATCCTGTTTGCAATTTCTATCTTAACAAAGGGTGATGCCTAGTTCAACAAGGATATATTTTTTATGATTCCTAATTGGACGGGGCGCAATTTATCTATCAATTCTTCATAACCTAGAGAGAAAATGTGTGATTTGTCATGGTTGTGTTGGATTATATAGAAAGTTCTATAGAGTTTAGAACTATTCTCAAGTTTGCTTAGTCTTCTATGCTGAGTGGTGGTCCAAATATGTCTCTACGCGTGAATGTTGCGGCATCATTGGTGTTGCTTTTAAAATAAATGAATTTTAGAGGGGTTTTATGGAAAGATATCATTTAATGATTAGATTCCATAGATGAAAATTAAAATATTTTTAATAAGTAGTATGTGAGTTTTAGTCTCACATTGGCTAATTAAATGCATTTTAGTTGGTTTAAATTAACACATGTGTTATTATGGTATAACAAAGGTGTTAGTATTCTACACTTGTGTTGGTATATCAGCGAGCGGGCACCGTATGATCGGGACCGTGCGATCGGGCTCGTGCATGCGCGCGGGCTCATGCACGAGCCCCGGGCGCGCGCTCTTTTTGCACGTGCTTTCTTTAAAATAGCTTAAACGTTTTGCATGTGCTCAAAACAACGTTTCGTACGTTACAAATGTTACACGGATTGAATAGGTTTTATTGCAGATATTACAAACGTTGCAATAACTAGAATTTTAATCCTTGTCTCCCTATGAACCCTATAGAGGGGCCTCTTCTGATCATTTGAAAGACATAGAACGGAAAATGAAATCTCCTCTCTTCTTCTTATTCTTTTAGTAATTCTATTAGCTGTTTAGTTTTTGAGATTCTGCTGATCTGAAGAAGCAGTCGAGGTGTTCACAAGAAGAGAGCGCTTCTTTGAACTGCAAGCGTCGCATCCTCGGAAGTACTGTACAGACCCAACGCTACCGTAAGTGGGGCATAGTTTCTTCAAGGCTAGTCCTCTATTAAGAGGGCGATTTGGCACTTCTGTAATGTATTTTGAATTTGAAGTATTATTAATAAAATGTTTCTAGCTGTCTGCTTTTCTTTCATTCATGTATGGTTTGTTTTGTGTTGCTTTGGATTGGTTTTTATGCTTGTTATTCCCAACAGTTTGCGTGCTTGAAATATATGTAAAAATTGTTAGCCTGTGATGAATGCGATAATTTTCCAGATGTATTGAATACATAATCTCCTGAAATTACTTTGATTCTGTTGAATAAACTTGGTTCACTATAATTTTGTTATGCGAAATGATTAAATATGATATTGTCATGTTTTGATGGCTTTTTACAGCCAGATGGCAAAACGTTTGCCCATGTTGTGGTTAGGGAAAGGTAACGGGTTACGGGGTCCAAACTTTATGGTATCTTGAATCTTAACTTCAGATCATGAAAGATTTTTTCCCCATTACAAATGGCTAATGAAAAATATACGCGTTTCAGTGTTAAATCAGTGATTGACCGATACACCGAGACAAAACAGGAGCAGCAACGCCTCGTGAATGCAAACTCAGAAGCCAAGGCATGTTTTCTTTACTTAAATCAGTTATACTAGAATGTTGGTTAAGTACATGAAAGAAGATTTATATATTTGATGAAGTATGCTATTCAAAGAAAACATGATAAATTTATAAATATCCCGAAGTTCGGTGGGTCATTTCTCAAATCATTACCAAAGTCAAGGAATATAAAAACCAGTAGTCCCGCAATCACTATTTTAATTTTCTTCTATTTTTACCATAATTATTGTACGAAGCAAGTGTGTTACGACTAAAAACTGTGTATTTTCACTGACCAGTTCTGGCAGAATGAGGCAACAAGTTTGAGGCAGCAGCTGCATAATCTACAAGAAAATCACAGGTTATATATATCCACTTCTCTTTTATCTCAAAAAAGTGAATTCCGTTAAACTAACCATCAAGTCTAATGTGTACTAGATAATTTATGCTTTGCAAATTACAGTTCACAGGGAAACCTATAAACTGTCACATCCGAGACTTTATGAAAATGTGGATGCATCGATATCATATCCTATTGCTAAAGTTGTTTATAACTGTTTTTACTATAATAATTATGTCACTAAGTCCTATTAATTCTGTGTAAAGGAATTACTTAGTGTACAGCTACTTCTATCTAAATTAAAAAAAGATACTTAATAACAGAATGAAATTAAAAAAAGTTCTTAAAAAAGAATGAAAATAAAATTCTAGTAGATAAGGTTGAAAATCACTTCTTTTTCTTAATAGAATTATCTTTCACTTACCATAAGCATTTCTGTGTATGAACCACCTCAAGCGTACTTGAGTTAAAAAAAATATCGCTGAACCATAGAAACAGTTTTACCAAAATTAACAGCGTCAAAACTCAGAGCATATAACATCACAAAAGCAGAACATAAAAGTTCTAAGGGACTAAAATCAGCACCAAAACTTTTAGGCTTCTTTTGGCGACAGGTTATGGAGGGGTTAAGAGGGTCTAACCCCTCATTAACCCTCAAAACAACAAAACTTACTAAAGAATTTCTTACCCCTCTGAAGAATTACATGAAATAGCAAAGAAATCAGCCAGAAAGTCTGGCGGTCGACCGTCGTGGTCGACCGTCAACGTGCACGAAGCCTACTGGGATTCGGAGTTGGTGGCGGTCGACCGCCGCGGTCGCCTCGGCTTTGTGTTTCGTTCGATCGCCGCGGTCGACCGTGAACCTGCGCGGTCGACCACAGTCTGTTTGGGCTGGGCCTTTTGGATTTTGACCCATTTTATTTCTGAGTTATATATAACTCAAAACCTGATTGTTTAGGGTAATGTAAGGACGAATTTGAGCAGTCTTTGTGAGAGAATTGTTGCATCCAATTGTGGGAGAGTTGTGAGAGATCAAGAGCTTTATTTTAGGGTTTGATCTGAGGGATTTGTAACTCTACTTGTATTCTCTGATTTCTAATAGTAAGAACTCCCCCCCTCCTTGCCCCGTGGACGTAGGCAACTTGTCGAACCACGTAAATTGTTTGTTCTTGCTGTGATTGTGTTTGCGTATTAGTTATGGTTTAGTTCGAGTTATTGTTCGTGTTGCACAAGAAAGCTTCCGCCGCACTCAACAATTGGTATCAGAGCTAGATCGATAACATGGGAGATGCAAGCACATCAGGTTCGTCTCAAACAAATGTGATACAGAGTCTGGGTATCAATAACACGAAGATTGATGTTCCTAAGTTCGATGGTAAGATCAATTTTTGATTGTGGAGGTGTCAGGTGATGATACCTTGGATGCACAGAATATGGAGGAGACTTTTGAGTTAAAAGAGAAACCCGCAGAGATGGATGATAAGGTTTGGAGGAAGATGAACAGTAGAGCTTGTGGTGTTATTAGGTCATGCTTGACGCCGAATCTTATTTATGATGTCATGAACGAGACGTCGGCGAAGAAGATATGGGAAACACTCAATGAGAAATATCTTACGAAGAGCATTGAGAATCGGCTTCACTTGAAGAAGAGATTTTACCAGTTCAAGATGAAGAGGGTGGTTTCCATCAGGGAGCATGTTAACAACTTCACTAAGCTACTTTCAGATATGGCCAATGTGGACATTATAGTTGAGGATGAAGACAAGGCGATGCTACTTCTGTGTTCGTTGCCCGAAGATGATTATGGTACGTTTGTTCTCACTATGATCAATGGAAGAACTACAGTCAGCTACAAGGAGGTGACCTCAGCTTTGGTGAACTATGAGTTGAGGAAGAGTGATGGTGAACCCTCCAAGAAGGCATCGGGAGATGCGTTAGCAGTTCGAGGCCGAGATCCAAACCGTCGCCAGTTCAACCGCTCAAAATCAAGGAATAGGAGTGCCTATAAGAGTGTTGGTAGGAATCAATGTCGGTATTGTAAAAAAGAAGGACATTGCAAGATTGACTGCCCAAAGTGAAAAGAAAAAGCCGGGAAGAATAAGGAGAAAGCTGCACAAGCTTCAGAGGTGAATGTTGCAAAAGCTATTGGTGAGCATTCAGATTCAGATTCTTCAGGCTATTCATGCCCTGCTTTACTGTCAGTTTGCTATACAGATTCCACGGAGTGGATGATGGATTCGGGATCTACATATCACATCTGCCCTAAGAGGGAGTGGTTTTCTAGCTTTGAGGAGCTGGAAAGAGGGGATGTTGTGCTTATGGGTAATGACCACGTATGCCCTATTGGTGATTTTAGTTCAGTCCGGATTAGGATGCATGATGGTGTAGTGAGGGAATTGAAGGAAGTGAGGTTCGTGCCGCAGTTGACGAAGAACATCATTTCTCTTGGGACTTTGGAGGCAGCAGGATATCGAATGATCTTAGAGGATGCTACAGTGAAGGTCACGAAGGGTTCTATGGTGGTGATGCGAGGTGTCAGGGAAAACAACCTATACTACTTGAAGGGCAAGACAGTTACAGGGGGTCTGGCAGCTTCTATTACTACAGCGGAGGACACCACCACCTTATGCACATGAGACTTGGACACACAGGTGATAAGTTCCTACAGTCATTGGAAAAACAGGGGCTATTAAAAGATGTTAAGACCTACAAGATGGAGCTGTGTGAGCACTGTGTACTTGGGAAGAAGACTAGAGTGAAGTTTGGCACCGTTGTTCATAACACCCAAGGTACTTTGGATTACATTCACACAGATGTTTGGGGTCCTTCCAAGAACACATCTCTTGGTGGGGCCAACTATTTTGTCACTTTCATTGATGATTATTCCAGGAGGAATTGGGTATACCCGATGAAGCATAAACATCAGGTCCTGGATATTTTTGTGGAGTGGAAGAAGAAAGTGGAGCTGCAGACAGGTAGAAAGGTGAAGACTCTACGTTCAGATAACGGTGGAGAGTACAAGAGTGATCCGTTTCTACAGTTTTGCCGGGATCACAGCATTAGAAGACACTTCACAGTTCGAGAGATACCACAACAGAACGGTGTGGTTGAGAGATTGAACCATACCTTGCTAGAGAAGGTGCGGTGTATGATGACGCAGAGTGGATTGCCTAGATCCTTTTGGGCCGAGGCGTTAGTTTATGCGAGCCATCTCGTGTACAGGTTGCTGTGCACTGCGATAGACGGAAAGACTCCTTTAGAGCGTTGGTTTGGTTCGGTGGCTAGTGACTATGAGTCGCTTCGGATATTCGGGTGTCCAGCTTATTATCATGTCAGTGATGGTAAATTAAATCCGAGAGCGAGGAAAGCAGTCTTTGTGGGATTTAGAGATGGAGTCAAAGGCTTCAAGTTATGGGATCCACAAGACAAGAAGATAGTTATTAGTAGAGATGTCATATTTGACGAGGTATACATGATGAGGCCTCGAGCCCCTCAGCAGGTGGAGGGAGACCAGACAGGAGAGATATCACAGCAGGTAGAGGATGATGTGACTCCACCCACTCCAGAGAGCACTGTATCCATTGAGGCTCCTACAGAGGTGACACTAGGAGGAGATGAGATGATAACCGGGCAGATAGAGGATATAGTGGATTATGGGACTCATGAACAGGGTCATGTTTAGAGGTCCATTGCAGCAGATAGACCGAGGAGAGAGATTCGTCGGCTAGCTAGGCCTAATGATGTCATGGTCCCATATGCATTATCAGTGGAGGTCGTTGATGATATGATTCTAGCCCATTCAGGGAGGCAGAGTCTAGCCCCGATTAGATTAGGTGGAGGGAATCTATGAAGGAGGAGATGCGGTCTCTTCAGAAGAACGACACTTGGACACTTGCACATCCACCTAAGGGTAAGCAAGCTATTGGTTGCAAGTGGGTATATGCGAAGAATGAGGGATCTTCTATTGGGGACATAAGGTTCAAAGCCAGATTAGTTGCCAAGGGATATGCACAGCTTGAGGGCATTGATTACAACAAGGTATTTTCACCCGTTGTGAAGCATTCGTCTATATGGATTTTATTGGCGTTGGTGACACAGTTAGATTTGGATTTGGTCCAGATGGATGTGAAGACAACCTTTCTACACAGTAATTTAGATGAGGAGATATACATGGCACAACCCCAGGGTTTCAAAGCTGCAGGAACGAAAGATTTGGTTTTTAAGCTGAAGAAATCTCTTTATGATTTGAAGCAGTCACCAAGACAGTGGTATAAGAGATTCGACGGCTTTATGATTGGCTGAGGGTACACGAGGAGCCCATATGACCCATGTATTTATATGCACAAGCTACATGATGGTGAGCACATATATTTGCTTTTATATGTTGACGATATGCTTATTGCTTCCAGGAATTCTTCGGCTATTCAAAAGTTAAAAGATGAGCTGTCATCCGAGTTTGAGATGAAGGATCTTGGAGAGGCAAAGAAGATATTGGGTATGGAGATCGAGAGAGACAGGGTGAAAGGGAGCTTGAAACTTACACAGAAGAGCTATTTGCAGAAGATGTTGAAGAAATTCAGCTTTGACGGTAATGCAAAAGCAGTTAGCACACCATTGGCTCCCAACTTCAAGCTTTCAGTGTTGATGTCATCTGTTTCAGTTGAGGACAGAGATTATATATCGAAGTTCCCATATGCCAGTGCAGTAGGTAGCTTGATGTATGCGATGGTGTGTACGAGGCCAGATTTGTCACAGGCCGTGAGCATGGTATCGAGATACATGCACGACCCCGGGAAGGGTCATTGGGAGGCCGTGAAGTGGATTCTACGGTATGTTCAAGACACCGTGGATGTTTGTTTAGTATTCCAGAAGGATGAGAAGAATGGGCAGGATTGTATTGGATATGTGGATTCAGATTATGCTGGAGATCTTGACAAGCGCCGATCTACTTCAGGTTATGCTTTTACATTGGCAAGTGCACCTGTATGTTGGCGATGCACGCTTCAGTCCACAGTGGCTCTCTCTACTACAGAGGCAGAGTATATGACAGTTACTAAAGCTATTAAGGAGGCTTTATGGTTGCGTGGATTATTGGAGGACTTGGGGATCGCTCAAAAGACTATTCGGGTATATTGTGATAGCATGCCGGCTATCTATTTGGCAAATCCTCAGCCATCAACGGATTTGACGTGCCTTTACCGATTACCGTTTGAATCGGGCTTGCATGCGGATTGCTTAAGTCCATTCCGCATGCGATGTTATGCTAAAAGAGTTAACTCTTTTAGTGCTACGATATTGAATACGTAGACTTCGTCTTTCTCACGAGAATAGACTACAGTGGGCGTAGCTTCTTACATCGATACTCTTAAATCTACGTACTAAACATTTACTATCCATATCTTAGAAAAATTAAAAATTTTATATAGTATTTTTATACTACAGACGAATGTAAATTCTAGTTGAATGAATCTTAATTGAATAATGTAAAATGAGCTAGTGGGTAGTGTGTTGCAGAGTTATGACTTTTAGGTCCAGAAAGAATTTGAGGGACATGAATTGATAAATGCAAATGGAGACGTGGCTATTCTCACTGCTATGATAGATAGGGGAGTATCTAGTTCAACGTGAATTTCTTTTTTTGAAACATTAAAGGTCTAATAAGCAACAAACAGTGAAGATGGTAGTTTCTGAGCATTAAGTCTCATTTTTAGTTCTTTAGAAACAAGGGTGAAACATGATAAAGCTCGAACTATTCTAAAGAAAACTTTTATGAATTGGTCATGCATCACTAATTACTCAGTGGCTACTAATGATAGAATATGGATTTTGTACTATGACAGTTAATATTATGTATAATGCTGTGGCATTAGTGCTCAATGTATGCATTGTGAAGTTAAATCCAAAGATAATAAGATTCACCGCATTGTTACTTGTGTATATGCTTTCAATCAGTTAGAGAGGAGGGAGGGCTTACGAAATGATAGTATGGATTATAAGAATCAAGTTACATTTCCTTGGATTATATTGGGTGACTTTAAGAATGTACTAGGACAAAGTGATAAATGTGGGGGAGCCCTGTTATGGATCATGAAACTGCCGACTTTCAAAAGTGTATTAATGAATGTAGACTTGAACATTTAAAATCCATGGGTTGCTTTTATACCTGGTCTAACAAACAGGATGGAAATGATAGAATTTGGTGCAAGCTTAATAGGGTGCTTATTAACACTGAGTTGATACAAAAATATATAGTTAATCAGGTTGAATTTTTCTTACATGATGTTTTTGATCACTCTTCTGGCTTGATATCCATTTGTGAAGACTCTTGTTTAGGTAAGAACCTATTTAGATTTTTTGAAATGTAGAGCTAGAGCTTGCATCCTAGCTTTACGTTTAGGTTGAAATGACTTGGCAGGATAGTAGAGTGTGGAGAATATTTTATAATTATGAAGACATTAGAGAAATTAAAGAATATTTTTAAGGAACTCAAAACTAAGTACTTTTCCTTTATATATATAAGTGAGAAAGTTATTGGCTACAAAAAAAGAATTGGACAAAATTCAAACTAAGATGCAAGGGAACTTGTATGATCAGGAGCTACTTACAAGGGAGAAGATCCTACTTGTTGATTATTCAAGGTGAGCGGAAGCTGAACTTAGTTTTTACAAATAGAAAGTTGCAAATGACGTGGCTTGTTGAAGGTGATAAGAGTACCCATTTCTTTCATTCTTCTATTAGAAATAAGAGACAAAACAAGAAAATTCTTGCTCTAAACAATAATGAGGGTGTGAGATTAACTGATAGTGCACAAATTATTGAGAAGATTATTAGATTCTACAATGACTTGATGAGTTCCGAGGTAAGCAACTTAGATCTTATTGATGATAACGTTGTGAAGGCTGGACCATGATTGAGGAAGGAACAAGTTGCTGCTCTTCTTCTATCCATTTCATAGGATGAAATCAAACAAGCTATGTTCTCCATTTCAGAAGCTAAGGCTTCTAAGCCAGGTGGCTCTTTCGCATCTTTCTTTAAGAATATTATTGCAAAGGACATTCCGGAGGCTGTTATGGATTTTTTTTTAATAATAAAAAGCTTTTGGGTAAGTTGAATTCTACTTCTATCATGTTAATTCCTAAAGTAGGATGTCCAAACAATGCTACTGATCTCAGAGCCATATCATATAGTAATTTCCTATATAAAGTTATTTCTATGGTGATCATGATAAGGCTACAACCAATAATGAGTCACATTAATTACTAGTTATTCAAAGGCTGCTTTTGTTAGAGGACGGAAAATAACTTGCGATATCTAGTTGGGGCATGAGCTCATGAACACTATTGCACGAAGTATATGTCTCCTAAATGTATGATTAATATGGATATAAGGAAAGCATATGACACCTTAGATTAGAAATTTTTGAGGGGTATCTTCATAAACTTGGGATTTCCAATAAAGGTAGTAAACTGGATCTTGACTTGTATTTGTAGCACCAAGTTCCCAATTTTCTTCAATAACCCTCTACATATATATTTTGATAGTAGAAGAAGGCTGAGGAAAGGAGATCCCCTATCTCCATGCCTCATTTGTGCTATGCATGATCTAGATTGTCAAATAAGAATGCACAAGGAAGTGACTTCAAATATCATTCTAAGTGTTCGAAGCTTGGCATTACCTACTTGATTTTTGCAGATGATCCCCTTATGCCTGGTAGAGGATATAGTGATTCAGTGGTATAAACTTGCATAGATGCTTGGAGGAGTTTACTAAAACTTTAGGATTGGAAACAAATCCTAGTAAGCGCTCTATAAATTTTGGAGGGATGACTCAGGAGTTCAAGGCTAATATGTTGGAGGAGCTTGGATATGCAAAGAGTAGGCTACCAATAAAGTATTTAGGGGTGCCTAAGGTGAGGCTCAGTATTGCTGAACGTAATGAGCGTGTGAGCAAAATCACTGGGTAAATTAATGGTTGGCATTGCTAAAAAACTTTCTTTCTTAGAGAGATTGCAATTGGTGAAAACTGTATTGTTTGGAATTTAGTTATATTTGTCTAGCTGATATGTTTTG
>NC_033799.1:67795607-67848949 GCF_001876935.1 Asparagus officinalis | reverse complement strand
GGGTAATTGCTAATCCAATCCGATTTTGATGCCAAAGTAAAACTTATAACACAATTCCTAGCAATATAATATATAATATGATTATGCAAGGATAAATAAGGGACAATATGCGATATAAACAATAAGCACAAGATATGAAGAGAAATAGTGCTCAAAAGACAATCGCAAACAAACGATATGATCACGGAGTTCGGTCTAACACTCGACCTACGTCTCCGCTCCTCACCTCGAGGAGATCTCCACTAATGATCACGGAGTTCGGTCTAACACTCGACCTACGTCTCCGCTCCTCACCTCGAGGAGATCTCCACTATCACTCAAAAAATAACTATACAATAACGGTTTTCAACGTTCACTGATAATGTTTACAACTCACACATTGTCAATCACACAAGCTACACTCCTCTAAGTGTTGGACTACACATGCTACCTTCCACAAGTGTTTGGATTTAAAACCTCTCCTTAGGCTTTACTACCAACCCACTCCTTTTGGAATTAACCACGGTCTCTCCCAACTACTCCTCTAAGTGTTCTTGTATATTACAACGTGTTTCAATAATAAGTACGGATAAAGGATTTGTTCTCCAATACAAATTAGAACGAAATGTAATCTCACTCAATGAATCAACCTCACAACCCAAATATACTTAATGTGAAATACTAAAGCTCAAATGGATGTGTATGTAAACAATGAGTAAAACTAAATTAAACTCAAATTAATCTAACCCATATATATGAGAATCAAAATGAAAATAAGCTAGATAATGAGTTTACTAAAACTTCTCTAAATAAAGAGAGATGAAGATTTGAGGTTAAACTCCTCAAAGATGAAATTGAAATCATTCTCTTTGTAAAACTCTCTTCGCGTAAACAAACACTTGATTTTTATCAAAAAAACATAGAAACAAATTGCCCAAAACCTCTTGTGAAAACTTTTACCCAAAAAACAAGTCTTGAGGGCTATTTATAGCCTCTAAAACAAAATAGCCAAAACTAGCCGTTACAAAAAACTAGCCGTTGATCGGTCAACTGATGAATTTTATCGGTCGACTGAAAACACTGTTCGGTCGACCGATATTTGTAGTCGGTCGACCGACAATTATAATCGGTCGACTGATTCAACTGAAAAATACATACTACAAAAAACTACTCTGGTCGGTCAATCGGTTTCTTCAATCAGTCGACTGATAACATGCACAACAGTTATACAAAATTTGCTAAAAATATGGTTTTCTAAATTTATTTAAAAATATTAAATCAACTTCAAAAATAGTAAAACTTTGGAAATTATTTATATATATGATTCTGAACATATTAGAAAATGAATTTCTAAAATAATGTTTCCCATTTGTAAAAACTCATCGCTTTGCAAACTTGCCAAATAACAAACTCGTTAAAAACTTGATTTTGATGAAATCTCTTCAAATACGTTTTGGGATACCATTAATTGGATTAATGGAATTTCAGAGAGATGCAAAATGATATCATTGACCCTATAACCCGAAAGCACATTATATACCTAAAAAAACGATAAACATGAAACAAATGTGTATGTATATGACTTGAGATCAAAGCATAAACACATAAAGTATAAACACCTAAGACTAATAAACACTATACCAAGCTAATGATCTTCATGAAGCACGATCATGGTAGCAGGATGAAGCACAATAGTGAGTCTTGACTTGAATGCGCAAAGCTTTATTCCGATTTCCACCAACCTCCAAGATATCGTCGTTAAGGCGTAAATCCAACCTAGATGCATGATGGAGCTAAAACACAAATACTAGAAAATAAGATTAGGAATTGTTTGTTAATCATCAAAACAAGGTTAGACAATAGGCTCATAAACATGAGACCTAAAAATTTTCCCCTCTTTGATGATGACAAACAATCTTCACAAGAAATATAACAGTATGGAATACACATACTTTAACCAATAGTAAATAAAAAGAAAATGAGATACTCACAATTTACTTATTTTCCCCCTTTTGTGAATATCAAAATGGGGAAAACAATAAGAAGAAAGGGAGTAGTAGGCTCAACATATAAGCTTGAGTGAGAATAAACAAGATGGGAAAGGCTCCCCCTATCAAAATGCCATAGATCATATATTAATTTGAAAATTTAAGGTAATTATACACGGGTATATGTCATCATATAGATCACAACACACAACAATATGTGAGAAAATAACATACTAAACCCAAATCACACTTAAGGTGAACTAAAGAGCGCATACATATATATGTTACCATGAAGTGTTCACAAAAGTCTAAAAAACATACCAAATGAAAGACAATCCAAATACATCGTTTCAAACCAAATGAAAGACAAACCAAAAAACATAGTTTTGAAACAAACTAAAAAGACAAACACATAGTTCAAAATCAAATACAAAAGTCTAAGTCATCAAGAATTTTGTCTTCAAGATTGGGATGGCCGGAACCCGGAGATGGAGGCCTTTGCTGTGGATAATGGTTCATGTACATGTTCAACAATTGTTGTTGCACCCTCAACATTTCTTCTTGCCTACTCTCTATGCTATAAATGCGATCAACCAATCTATCCTCTAAGCTCCCAATCCGGTCAACTAAATAATTTAGAGTGGCCAGAATACTAGAAGGGGTGGAAGTTGAAGCACGAGGAGGACGGGAACGAGTCTTAGCGCTAGAGGGATGGGATGATGATTCAGTAATAGGAGGAGGCACAGAAGCTTGAGAAACTGGATGAGGTTCTAGGAGCCTCATCCTAGTGAGACTCCAGCTATCAAAGTATTCATGAATAGGCTTGATATTGGGTTCATTTGTGAGGTCAACACCAAAATGTCCGAAAATGTGAGAGAGAAGAGACCCAAACGGAAGAAACTTAGTATGATTACTAGTCATGATATGAAAATGACTTTATTCCACATGACTTTAATATTTCCAAAAATAACATACACTGCTGCCATCATGTTATGAGAAAAATGATCATAACTCCTAGTTTTGAGAATTATGTTATAAGAGATGATACGGAAAATTAATTTAGCAGTGGGAGTGATGGAGCTATTTGACATAGGGTATTCCTTGCGTGGAAGATACATCATAGAGTTCATCGAAGGATCATCAAGGTCTAAATCTTCAAGTAAGGAGCCTCTAGAAGGAATGTTAAGGGTTTCAGTTAATTTATCAGAAGAGAAAATTATTTCACAATCCTTAACATAGGTTCTGAGAATGGGAGTTTCATCATCAATTTGTTGAAGTACCGTATTTGTGTAAAACAAGTAGATATGGTTCGGATAATATGGGACATGATTAGTATGAGAAATTAGGTCATGCAACCCCGCTTTCAAAATAAGTATGTAATTGAAAATTTGAAAGTTCAGGAAAATTAATGAATATACCCGGAAAGATGCTTAATTTACAAATATTACGATATTTGTCAATCATATGTGGGTTACGAAGGTAGCATTCGTATATGGAAACATGAGATGTAGAAATATCATCCCTATTATATCTAGATCATTTAGGAAGAGACATGATTAAGGTTGAAAACTGATCCTAGACAATACTAGATTAAAGAACTAACTGAAACGAGAGAAGAGTTTATTGAGCAGGAGGAACAAATTTCTCTCGACAAGAGATAATCAGTCGACTAGTGGGATCGCGTCGGTCGACTGATCGGATCTAGCAGCTAGGGTTTGAGGGAGTCGACTAAGTTTGGAAATGAGGGTTTTTGATGGGTTTACATATATAGATGATTTTAGCGGCCAATATTTGTTCAAACAAGAAACCAATGGATAGGATTAAAAGATGATGCAAGCGGATATAAAACGGGTCGAGTTCTAAAGACAAAGATCCAATAACAAAAACTCAGTAAGAAGAAACAACACACTAGTCAGTCGACTGATTTCTTCAATCAGTCGACTGAGGATCAGTCATCAGTCGACTGGTGAAGAAGTTCAGTCGATTGATGACACTTAGAAAACACATAAACCATGATCAAAAGAAAACTTAAAATAAGATTTATATTATATTAAAAATGTATATATATAATTTCTTTTCTAAATAAAATATCTTCTTTTATATATTTTGTAAAAATATTCACAAATTATTTACAAAAAAAAATCTATAAAAGAAATATTTTTTAAAAATCGTGAAAAACAAAAAACACTAAAATTTTATTCTTTGAAATCAAAATTAATTTAGCACCCAAGCACTCTTTGTACCGAAGAGTTTAGGGATATAACCCCTATCAATATAATCCAAAGTCTTGGGTTATGACCCCATTTGGGCGCATTTAGTGCACAAGTCCGGTCATAGTAAAAATTACGCAAATAATCCATTCTATTACAATAACTACAATGGAATGGATGCACTTGTTTATTATGACCATTTATTTGTGCACAAGAAATATTTTTAAACAAATTTGGTCTTTTTAGAACAATTTGTAAAATTGAAGCTTTTTGTAAGTCAAAACAATATTTCGCCAAATGCATTTTTGCAAGTCAAAACAAATCGATAAATTTAGATCTAACAAATAGTTTAAATTTAAACATCTATTGAGCATAAGGAAATTCATTGAATTTAGGAGTAATATCTATGGCATAGCCTAAACCAGGTGTACCATGTATATCCATGAAGTCTATGCAAGTAATGAAAAATCACAAAACTAGATTAGCAAAATATAGAGCGAGGATCTTTGACTCTAGGTAATTAAGCCATAAATAAAGAGCACCTTGCTCTGATACCAAATGAAAGTACCCTAGAGGGGGGTGAATATGGAAATTGCTAATCTAATTCGATTTTGATACCAAATTAAAACTTATAACACAATATCCTAGCAATATAAGATATAATATGATTATGCAAGGATAAATAAGGGACAATATGCGATATAAACAATAAGCACAAGATATGAAGAGAAATAGTCCTCAAAAGATAATCGCAAACAAACGATATGATCACGGAGTTTAGTCTAACACTCGACCTACGTCTCCACTCCTCACCTCTAGGAGATCTCCACTGTCACTCAAAAAATAACTACACAATAATGGTTTTCAACATTCACCGATAATGTTTACAACTCACACGTTGTCAATCACACAAGCCACACTACTCTAAATGTTGGACAACTCGTGTTATCTTCCTCAAGTATTTGGATTTATAACCTCTCCCTAGGCTTTACTACCAACCCACTCCTTTTGGAATTAACCCCATAATCTCCCAACCACTCCTCTAAGTGTTCTTGTGTATTACAACGTGTTTCAATATAATAAGTACGGATAAAGGATTTGTTCTCTAATACAAATTGGAACGAAATGTAAGCTCACTCAATGAATCAACCTCATAACCCAAATATACTTAATGTGAAATACTAAATCTCAAATGGGTGTGTGTATAAACAATAAGTAAAACTAAATTAAACTCAAATTTATCTAGCACATATATATAAGAATCAAAATGAAAATAAGCTAGATAATGAGTTTAGTAAACTTCTCTAGACAAAGAGAGATAAAGATTTGAGGTTAAACTCCTCAAAGATGAAATTAAAATCCTTCTCTTTATGAAGCTCTCTTCACATAAACAAAAAATTGATTTTTCTCAAAAAAAACTGACCAAAACCTCTTGTGAAAACTCTTACCCAAAAATCAAGTCTTGAGGGCTATTTATATCCTCTCAAACAAAACAGTCAAAACTAGCCTTTATAGAAAACTAGCCATTGATCGGTCGACTGATGAATTTTACCAGTCGACTAAAAACACTGTTTGGTCGATCAATATTTATAGTCGGTTGACTAATTTGACTATAAAACACAGACTATTAAAAACTACTCTAGTCGGTCGATCGGTTTCTTCAACCAGTCGTCTGATAACATACATAGCAGTTATACAAAATTTGCTGAAAAGATGGTTTTCTAAATTCGTTTGAAAATATTAAATCAACTCCAAAAATAGTAAAACTTTAGAAATTATTTATATATATAATTATGAACATGTTAGAAAATAAATTTTTCTAAAATAACGTTTCTCATTTGTGAAAACTCATTATTTTGCACACTCGTTAAAATAACGAACTCGTTAAAAACTTGATTTTGATGAAATCTCTTCAAATACGTTTCGAGATACCATTAACTGGATTAATAGACTTTCAGAGAGATGTAAAATAATATCATTGAGTTTATAATCTGAAAGCACATTATATACCAAAAAAATCGATAAATATGAAACAAATGTGTGTGTATATGACTTGAGCTCTAAGCATAAACACATAAAGTATACAAACCTAAGACTAATAAACGCTATACCAAGCTAATGATCTTCATGAAGTTTGATCTTAGTAGCGTGATGAAGCACAATGGTGAGTCTTTACTTGAATGTGTAAAGCTTCATTCCGATTTTCGTCAACCTCCAAGATATCGTCATTAAAGCGCAAATCCAACCAAGATGCATGTTGGAGGAAAACACAAATACTAGAAAACAAGATTAGGAATTGTTTCTTAATCATCAAAACAAGGTTAGCTAATAGGCTCATAAACATGAGACCAAACCCGTCCATTCCATTCGTTAAGACAAATTTCTCAATGACTTGGACTTTTGTAATTGATTTTGAACTATGTGTTTGCCTTTTTAGTTTGTTTCAAAACTATGTATTTTGGTTTGTCTTTCATTTGGTTTGAAACGATGTATTTGGATTGTCTTTTATTTTTTTTAGACTCTTGTGTACACTTCATGGTGACACACACACACACACACACACACACACACACACACACACACACACACACACACACACACACACACACACACACACACACACACACACACACACACACACACACACACACACACACACACACACACACACACACACACACACACACACACACACACACACACACACACACACACACACACACACACACACACACACACACACACACACACACACACACACACACACACACACACACACACACACACACACACACACACACACACACACACACACACACACACACACACACACACACACACACACACACACACACACACACACACACACACACACACACACACACACACACACACACACACACACACACACACACACACACACACACACACACACACACACACACACACACACACACACACACACACACACACACACACACACACACACACACACACACACACACACACACACACACACACACACACACACACACACACACACACACACACACACACACACACACACACACACACACACACACACACACACACACACACACACACACACACACACACACACACACACACACACACACACACACACACACACACACACACACACACACACACACACACACACACACACACACACACACACACACACACACACACACACACACACACACACACACACACACACACACACACACACACACACACACACACACACACACACACACACACACACACACACACACACACACACACACACACACACACACACACACACTGAATCTGGATTCACTCCAGTGAATCTAGATTCATTGGAGTGAATCGAGAGCCATATCTAGTTAATATTATTTAGTTATTATTCACAAGTTAGAGTTAATATTTATTTAATTGTTGTTCACAAGTTGGTGGTCTTGTTGTGCTGTGTTGCTACTGCAGCTCACGTGAATTAAAGAGCTCGAGCTCTCCCAAATTGAGATCCCCAAATTTCCTCCTGAGCTATCCCTCCCCTTGCGCTCTAGCTCACGCCGACGAGTCTCGACTAGCACGTCGACGCCGAGGACCCTCGACGAGCTCCCCTCGACCAGCTTCTCGCCGACGCCAAAGACCCTCGACCAGTTATCTCCCAACGACGTCGAAGACCCTCGAACAGATCGCCGACGCCAATCAGACTCTCGACCCGCTTTTCGACGAAGCCCCTCGACGAGCTCCCCTCGACGACCCTCGACCAGTTATCTCCCAACGACGTCGAAGACCCTCGAACAGATCGCCGACGGCAATCAGACTCTCGACCCGCTTTTAGACGAAGCCCCTCGACGAGCTCCCCTCGACCGGCTTCTCGAAGACGCCGAAGACGCTGAAGCCCCGTCGCCGACGCCGCTCTCTCTCTCTCTCTCTGGATTTGCTGGAGTGAATCTGGATTCACTTTAGTGAATCTGGATTCACTTTAGTGAATCTGGATTTATTGGAGTGAATCGAGAGCCATATCTAGTTAATATTTATTTAGTTATTGTTCACAAGTTAGAGTTAATATTTATTTAATTGTTGTTCACAAGTTGGTGGTCTTGTTGTGTTGTGTTGCTGCTGATGTACTGTTGTGCTGCTACTGAAGTGAAACTGGATTCGCTGGAGTGAATCTGGATTCAATCCACTGAATCTGGATTCACTCAAGCGAATCTGAATTCATTGGTTGTTTGTTGTCCCTATTTTATGAAGAGACATGTCTGTGAAACAATGAATACGAAGGGATGAAGTTTCTTTCGTATCAGTGACTATTTAAAGTGAAGTGAATCTCGATTCACTACTTCAGTGAATCTCGATTCATTATAGTGAATCGAGATTCATCCACTGCAGTGAATTGAAAATGGCAGAATTGAAAATAAATACATATTAAATACACATCACCTGTCAAAATTAATGTAAAAGGGGTAATTTAAGAAAGATTCATTAAGGAAACACACTGTAATTAATTATCCAGTCAAACACTCCATTTCACGAAACACACTGTAATTAATTAGCAATTAATTAGCAATAATTCCCAAAAATGTTAACGCTCGAGATGAAGAAAAACAACTGAAGTGAATCTCGATTACAATGATTCTCGATTCACTAGAGTGAATCTGGATTCACTACAGTGAATCCAGATTCACTCCAGTGACTCTAGATTTTTTTTTTGGGTTGCCTGAGCCGTGAGATCACATGGGGAAATGGAAAACTAAACTTGCATTTATTATTTAATTATTTAATTGTTGGAAATAAAATTACATCACATGCATTTATTTCTTACTCTTGCATGGAGAACTCAACAGACAAGCATTAATTACCTCTCTTTGGGGGCTGTTAATTTTACCTGATTACCCTTATGCAGCTTTAATCTCAGCCATTGGATGAATCAGGATCCAATGGAGAGGATTGGTTTTATATATATATATATATATATATGCTCTCTTTAGTTCACCTTAAGTGTGATTTGTGTTTAGTATTTGATTTGCTCACATATTGTTGTATGTTGTGATCCACATGATGACATATATCTGTGTATAATTGCCTTAAATTTTTTCAAATTAATATATGCTCTGTGGCATTTTGATAGGTGGAGCCTTTCCCATCTTGTTTATACTCATTCGTGCTTATATGTAGGGGGAGCCTACTGCTCTCTTTCTTCTTATTGTTTTTCCCATTTTGATATTGACAAAGGGGGAGAAACAAGTAAATTGTGAGTATCTCGTTTTCTTTTCATTTACTATTGGTTAAAGTATGTGTATTCCATATTTTTATATTTCTTGTGAAGATTGTTTGCCATCATCAAAACAAGATTAGACAATAGGCTCATAAACATGAGACCTAATATGTTTTGCCTAAGAAAGTTCTCAAGAAAGTAGACATGATGTGTATGATATTTTTGTGGAGAGGTATGCATGATTCTAATAAAATGACTTTAGTCTCCTGGGATAATATCTGCAAATCTTATATGCAAGGAGATCTAGGGGTGTTCTATGTTGTTACATGGAGTCAAACTTCTACTATGTGTCTGATATGGGACTTACACATGAAAAAGAATCACTATAGATCAAATGGGTGCATGAACATTACTTAAAGAGGTCGAATATTTGGGATGTGCATGTCATAGGGGGAGCTTCTTAGTGCTAGATATTCAAGTGTAGGGATTATGTAATTTTGTGTGCGGGTCTTCTGAAAGTGTTATTCACAAATTGAATATAATAAGTGGAGCATGCAAGTTATATGTCTCTCAGGTGTATTATGACTTGGTTTGGGATGGTCCTGTTATGCTTTGGTATAAGACTAGTTAGAGTACAATAAACATTCCCAAGCTTTCATTTATAACATGGCTGGTGTTTTAGAAGAGATTGATGATGGAAGGCAGAATGCAACAAAGAGGTGTCTAGTTTGAGTAGGACAGATGATACCTAGTCACTCTCTAAGTCTACACTTGTGGAACTAAATCACTCTTTGAATCCTCACTTGTGGAACTCTAAGAGTCCTTCCTCAGGCGCCATCGAAATCTTTGAATGGTCCTACACAGAGCATAACATTTAATGCTCGCACATATCTTTTCCGATTCGTTTCGTGCTATGCCTTCGATTTGTTCTCAATGATTTGCTCAAACAGGCCTTCTTAAAAAAAAAGAAAGTCCAACTAGTAAAGGATCTGTGTCTCCTTTGTAGGACCACTAGCAGCTTGGATCAACTCATGTTCAAGCCACTTGATCTTAGATTCTCTATCAAAAGGTAGCTCCGATTAGGTAGGAGCAGAGTAAGACATTGGAAGCATGAAGATGGATGAGATTGGAAATGAAATAGCTATGTATGAGTCATTCAACCAACTTATCCCAACAATCACTCCTTACAAGGAGAGATTAGACCACTCAAACACTAAAAAATAGCTTAAGAGAGGGTTGTTCGGCAAATCTCGCCCAAATTATTGACCACTAAGAGAGATCTTAGCTGCATATCAAAGCATATATCTAAGAGCAATAGTCTCAATAACTCTCATCAATCAACAAACCTTGGCCAGACACTAAAATTTGGGTGAACCCAGCTAAAATTCCTCGCTAGACGAACATGACTTAATATAAGTTGTTCCCCAAACCTCGCCCTAATTCAATGGCAAGTGAATCTCATTCCAAATGTAGGGGATGAATTCTATATAGAAGAGTAGACAAATACAACCATGTATTCAACCACGATGAGTGCACGATGAAAGAAGCCACGTTGAATAGAACACCTTTGGTAACCAAATAGTCAAACAAAGACAAATTTAGCTTGAACAAGACACCTAAAGCTACGTTTAGTACACCTCTAGCTATTATCAAAAATATTTTGATCCTTCCTACGAGTCAAATGCAACATCTCAAAAATGTGTGAGGGAAAATCTTGTAGATGGTCAAAATATACAAGCTCTCTTCTGGAGGAATGCTCAATACAGATAACATGGTTTTGATACTCGAGCCCAATACAAGTATAAGAAATAAACACTCATGGGCTAAACACTTCAGATTGGTCCAAATAGAAGCCCATGATGAAGCTCATCTAAGCCATGATGAAGTTCGCTTGAATCTCGTGCGAACTTAACCATACAACAAATTTTGGTTCAATCGACTTGAATCGCTAGTCCAAGTCGAAAGTCATCTGCAAGTTAAACTCTTGGTCGAGTCGAAAGTCGTCTGCAAGTTCGACTCTGAGTCAAGTCAAAAGACATCTTCACGTTGGACTTTTATGAACCAAGCCCGCACGAGGTCCTAAGTGAAGATCACTCAAACAAAGCTCACGCTTTAATCCCTAGCGAAGCTTTCTCAAGCCTCATGCGAGCTTCACCTCAATATGTCCACATGGGGCACATGAACCACGTTTTGGCGAGGTTTGCTAGAGAGGCCTTCACCCATTGCAATTATAGGTAAACTTCGCTCATGACCATTTCAAGAGCTACTTTTGTGGAAACGACTCACCCCCATTATCTCCTTAGTTAATGGCCATCAATCCACATTTAATGGGCACTCTCTCTATCTTAGCCTATAAGAGGAGAGGATATTAATCATTTTGGCATCAGGTCTTAAGCTTGATCTTCATCGTCTTCATAAAATAGGGAGAGAGATTAGAGATTAAATTTTGGCTCTACTTTGGTAAGCCTTCTAAAATCAGCAAAAAGACCCATTGTCAATTGCGCAGACCATCATTGGAGTATAAGATCATTAGAAAAGAATCCAACCATAAACAAAATTTCTTATTTTATTATAATCTCAAAGTTGTACTATCTAGTCTATTATAATTTTTGAGACCCGAAACAGTTGGCTATACAAAAATATTATAGGGTAATGAATAAAGATTTTCATTTACCTAAAAAAAGCTTAATTGAATAATCGTTAGTGCTTTTTCCAAGCTTTCAATAAGGTTAATATTGGAATTCCAGAAAATTTTTAGGGATTAACCTACTTAACCCGTTTTTTATTTTCCCAATAGATAAAGTTAACCATTCATGAAAAATATCTAATCCAAACGATTTTTATTTAGTTTTAATTAATCATAGAGGGTTAACTAAGTTAACTCCTCTCCTTAGCTCTTCTCTCTTAAGTCCTTGCCTAACAGCACCTGAATACGATCATGATATATGGCAGTAAGTGCAAGAATTTTTAACTTCCTTCGGTAGCAATTTAGGTGATCTCCCCACATTCAAGTGCAGTCTTAATTTCCTGCCAAATTATGCAAATTGAAGTACCCTAAACTGCTATTTTCACCTATAATGAAATTCATTCCCCTGTCAAACCAACCTATTACTTGTATCCATGGAATGTAAGAATATTTTGACAAATTAAACCTTCTCCAAACTGTTTGATTAAATCCACCAGAGGATATATAACCTAAGTTAGGGGTTAGCTTCAGGATAAATAAACTTTCTCTTGTTTCAAATCAAATAAATTGAGCTATTCCCTAATTGTAGCCGCTCTTAGTGTATATTCTTCATCATGCTTATGAATCTAATGCATTCTTTTTCCATCATATATCGAATTTCTGCACTCCAAATTCAGAGAGGTGAATGATTCAAATTTGAACCACAGAAACCAGGCAGTTTTCTCTCATATTGTCCTAGACGTCCTTCAAATTTAGACCTTGAGAGTTTAATGACATCTCACGCACTTGATTCTCGAACTCTCAACTTGTATTTATTTCTGACAATTGTAGTTCTATCTTCGTCATCTTATGCCCTTCAGTCTTTACTCAATTACTTCGCCTCCTACCAAATGCATTTCATACATTGTCTTGAGAAAAATGAGAATGAATTGGTCACTTCAGAACATCATGGGAGTAAATGATGCAAATTCAACTCCATTAGCATTTAAAGGCCAAATATCCATAACATATAATGAAGTATGGGCCACATAGGGAGGGGAAAAAAGACTGATGACATTTTTCATAGCATAGAAACCATTTTGAGGTAATTGGCTAGAAAAATTTACCCAACAAAAAGTACATAAAACAAAACATTACTTATATCAAAATTTGATCGAATATTAACTGTAATATATAAGGCTACTACACTTGTTGTGATGAAGATGCACATTATTATAAAAACATAATAATTTTTTTTCTTACAAGCAGCCTAAGAGTTTTTGTTCAATGATGATAGGATGTTGACGGGTGAAGACCTTTCAGGTCTCAGTGTCTATGATCTACAAAACTTAGAGTCCCAACTGGATATGAGTTTACGAGGAATTCGAACGAAGAAGGTTTTCTGTTGCACAATGCCATACTCGATGTTTAACCTGTTACGTTAATACATTGACTGCTTTTAACAACGCTTGTTTAAATGTTGTTTAAATGTTGCAGGAGCAAATGTTAATCAGTGAGATACAAGAATTAAACAAGAAGGTCTCTACAGAAAATACTTACTATATTCGTCTTTTGATGGTACTTACAATTATATAATTTGTCTAACGGTTTATAGCTTCGTTGTAGGGTAGCCAGGTTCACAAAGAAAATATGGATCTCTACAATAAGCTAAATGATATTCGTCGAGAAAATGAGGAATTACACGAGAAGGTAGTTTGGTCCTCACCAAGTATGCAATTGTCCATAAACAAAAGAGCGTTGCTACAGTGAAAAAAAAAAAAAAAAAAAAAAAAAAAAAAAAAAAGCGTTGCTACATGAACCCAAAATATGAGACCATTTGAGGGGACATGTGAGATGCCCCCCTCTTATTGCATAATGAGTTGGCATGACCAGTTCATTATGCAATAGGGAGGGGACACCTCACGTGTCCCCTCACTTGGTCCCATATTTTGGGTCCTTAAGACATTTTTCTAAACAAAAAGCTAAATTTCAGATAACCCCCTGAACTCTGGGGAACTTTGTGCAAAATCTACCTGAACTTTAGATATCATAGAGATTATATCCTCCTGAACTTTCAGAACTAACCAGATTTCGTTAAACTATTTTCTTGCTTTTTACATGTTTTTACCTAAAAGGTGGTAATGTACACGTTATATTTAGCAATTTATGTTAAATTGACCGCATATTCAGGGGATTTTATGTGGTCTATAAACTGCACAGGGGTTTTGTGTAAAACCCCCCAAAGTCAGAAGGATTTTATAAATTTTGACCATAAAATGTTAATTTTTTGGCAGCAACAAGAACAATCATCATTTAGCACATCCTTAGCATGAAATCTTTTTTGTACACAGGTTTCAGAAGCAAGAAGATTGAACGCTAGCGCCGCCAGAAGTTCTTTTGTTTCATATGAAGTTGCACCTAAAGAAGAAGAGGATGAAGAAGTAACCATTCATCTCTAGGTCATGCAACCATGACAGCAAACAAACACAATGCAGATACAAGATCCCAAAACTGTAGTATTATCAATGAACTAAATTTGGAAACAAATTTCTTCCTAATGTTAATTAAGAGAAACTTCATTTAATAAGCTGAAATTTCTCATGCATAGAAGATAATCCTTGAACTGTTGATGTATTGTCTTCATGACTTATCTTCTCATAATCTATGCTGTTAAATGTATAGCTGTTGTTCTACATACTAATTGAGGCAATCTAAAATTCACACTCACTAATAAATCTTCATTTATTCTGTGTTGTGTAGAGGTAACTAGTTTGGGGGTATACGTTTTGTCTCTACTTACAATTGGTTCATAGAGTTCCTCGTAAGCTCATAATGAAACATCTTATTGGTTGTACCATTCGCCACTAGTTTGCCTTTATACTTTTTTACCATTCCTTATTGACTAGTGTGTTGTCCGTGCAAAGCATGGCGATAATTCTTTTCATGCTACCGTAATAATATTTTAAAATGTTTTGGTTTTTTGAATTGTTACAGTATCCGGTTTTTTAAATTATTACAGTATACCCGTGCTACAGTATTGATACTATAGTATTTTTAAAGAACGCTACAGTTCCGCCTCTGTTACAGCAATTTTTCTTTTAAAATGCTACAGTATCCCGTGTGCTACAGTAATAATATTGTGTTGCTATCTACTATAACATTTACTGTAGCATAAACAGTAAATCTTGGATTCTCCCATTTGTTTGTATAGAGGAATAGATTTGTTTTTATCTTATACACCCACATGTATTATGCTTTTGCCTGCGCGGGTCGGTGTAATATCTTTGGCTTGCGTATACGGTTTTTGTGGAATTATTTCACTTTTCTTATGAAGTTGACCAAACAATTTTTTATACCAACAATCAATATCCATCAAGGACTAAAAGCATCGTGAATAGATCATGAAATGATTATATTTTTTGCTTATGAATATCAAAATTAGCACAAAACAGTTTTTTTTTTGGTTAATGAAATAAATTGTATTCATTACCAATTGAGAAGATTTAGTACATTAAAACATTCCAGTGATTCACTGGAAAACAACTATGAAAAAGAATTACATTTGCTTAATTCTTTCTTTTATGTAAGGGGAAACATTATCATTCAAGAATTTAGAAAGTATTAGAAGCTTCACTGTCTGAAACGATTCAGGGTCTTTAGCTTTGTGTTGGATGATTCTCTGATTCCTTTCTTTCCATATAGCATAAACTGATATGGATAATGCCAATCTTTTAAGCTTCTTCATAAACCCCTTCCCCTTCAGTCTCGTACTATACCAGTCAATAATACGATCCTAGTTGTAAGATTTCCAATTATAAGTTATCCAGTCCATCACTCTGTTCCATAAAGTAGCTAAGTATACACATTCAAAGAAGAGATGTCTGCAGGTTTCTTGATGCTGATATGTGCACAGGACACAGAGATTTGTGTCAAGTATCCTCATGTGGCATAGCCTATCTTTTGTTAACAATCTAGAATGAATAGCTAGCCAAAAGATAAAGGAGTGCTTAGGGTATAACCATCCATCCCATACTGTTTTGGACCAAACAACTTGTGTATTTTGATGAATGAGCTCATTGTAGATAGAAGATAACTGAAATTTTCCTTCGAAGCAACACCTGGTGATGACATTTTGAACATTAGAGGCATTGCCAAATTTGCAGATCATTTTATCCCTCACTTTAAGAATTTGCTTCCACATCTAAGAATTATTCATTCTAATTTGAACTTGTCATATGTTAGAATGTCGCAGGTAATTCCATGAACCCACTTAATCCATAACAAGTCTTTCTTTAGATGTATCATTCAAAGAAGTTTCATAGCCGCTGCATAGTTCCAGGCTTTAGCACAACACAGTTGAAGGGCTCAATTTACCTAAATAAAAAAATGTGATACTGTTTCCTCTAGTTAATAGAAAAGTGGTTAGTCGGTACATATTAAATAAAGAACGGAATAGTTTACACTATTTAACTCACAAAATTGAAAGGTCGGTGCTCTAAAAATTACATTTAGGGTACTAAATGCAGTACAATATTAATATATATTGCAAAAATTGCTCTTTATTATACTAAATTCATCTTACCTCATTTACTAACTTCATCTTATCTCATAACTGCTTTTTACTTTAGCAGCTACGTGGTTGTTGCGATAGCACTACTATAATTTAGGGCTATTCTAATATTAGTTCCCCAAATCTTTGATAGTTTGAAAATAGTCCTCACTTCTTGATATTTTGAAAATAGTCCCCAAAATCGTTTTGTAAGTTTTAAAATTAGTTTCCCAAATCTTCATAATTTAAGTTAGTCCCTTAAGTGTCTTAAATATTTTGATGTTACTTCTTTTAGTTAATTTTGGCAGGATCACAACAATAGTTGCTTTTTATTTTCAAAATTTTTGTGGTCTCGTTGTAATTTTTGGACATCACTGGTTATTAGTAAATTTTTAATATTTAAGGGTTATTTATAATTTTTGAATTTCACATAAGATCATTTCCAATTTTCAAATTATAAGGGGCATTTTGCAATTTTAGATTATTTAGAGGGTTGTTTGCAACCTTGAAACTTTTTAAGGTCTGTTTGAAAATTTGTAGTTTTTAGTTTTTAGGAGGTTGTTTGTAATTTTTATATTTCTTCTAAAATGTTTATAACTTTTTATATTTTTAGGAGTTTAGAACCATATTTTTTATTTTTTGAATTTTATTTTTTTAATTTTAGATTTCAAAGGGGTTGTTTATCAGTTTTTAGATTCTTCAAAGGGTTGGTAATTTTGGAGTTACTTTTGAATTTGTTTGTCGTTTTTCCATTTGAGGAGTGCTTTTGAATTTTTTTTTAATATTTATGTGGTTTATTTATTATTAAATTTTACTGTCGGTGCATCTGCATTGCCATCCTATGTGAGTTCATCAGAAACTGACGCAGCATGAAAGTGATAACCTCGGAATCCACGAAGAGATGTTATCCGAATCCACAAAGAACGATCTCCGAATCCACGAATAACTTCGAATTCCCGAAGAAAACATTGAAAAAGAAGTTTTATTGATGAAAAGTTATACCTCTAGGGCTTACAACATTTTGCTTAAATAAAAAGTAAACAAGACTCCTATTATGACACAAAGTTTACCAGAAATAAAAATAACAAAACTATTCCTAAAAGACTCCCTATGATTAGGGAAGTAAATCAGTCAAATTTGGAATCAAACCGGATTTGCTTCCTAATCAAAACAGACTCCTAAAATATTACCTAAAATAGTAAAAAACTAATAAAAACGTTAATATCTCTCGATCCGGACGGAATTTGGTCAAATGGACGGTGGCAAACTGAATAACGGTGGGTTAGGTTGACTTCGTCTCGAAAATATATGCGATTTACATATGTAATTTGTCCAATTCTGACTTACGGTTTGAGAGATATGACTTATTTTTCGTTGCAAGTTATTTTCTTTGAGCGGGTCCACGTTTAGGCTTGTGTCGGTTCCGATTTTCTATAAATATGTTCGCGGTCTGTTCTACATCAGAAACTATGGGATCGTTGCCCCGTTGTAGGTATTAATTTATGTAAGTAACCGTTTAAATTCATCAATATTTTTTCTTGGTACATATATCTACTTCACATTTATTATTTAGTTTAATTTCGCAGGGGCATTTGCACCGCCATCCCATGTGAGTCCATCAAATCCTAAGGATTTGATCCTATATGGTCATCTTTGATTCTAGGTATTAATTTCTATAAGTAATATTTTTAATTTATTAATATTTTTTCTAAATAATTGTGACGCCCTCGATTTCACACAAGGCTGTAGTCCAATATGAACCTAAGGATGTCAAACTTACCATGCACCTGCACAGTGCAATTGGAAGTGGGGGGGGGGGGGGGGTGAATAGGATAATTTCTAATCTAATCCGATATTAATGCCAAATTAAAACTTATTAACAAATATCCTAGCAATTTTATGATACACAACAAAATATGTGCAACGATATGTAATTAAACAATGGGTGATATAAACAAGTAGTATAAGATATGAACAATAAGAGCAACAAACTCAAACACAAAGAAATTGATCACGGTGTTCGGTCGACCCACGACCTACGTCTCCGTTCCTCACCCTCGAGGGGAATCTCCACTATCTCAAATAAATTAATTACACAATCGGTTTTCCAAGTTCACCGAAAACTTTTATAACTCTCACAATTGCAATCACACAACACACTTCTCTAAGTGTTGGCCTAGCCCGTCTCACCTTCCTCAAGTGCTCGGAATTAAAACTTCTCCCTAGAATTTACTACCAACGCCACTCCTCTTAGAATTGATCCCGTCTCTTACCAATTACTTTACTAAGTGTCCTTGTATATTACAATGTGTTCTCAACAATGATAAGCTCAAACAAATGTTGGTTCCCTAACAAGGATGAGAACGAAATCTAAGCTCACTCAATGATACAACCCCACAACCCAAATGTATACAATATACTAAAATACTTAAACTCAAGTGGTGTGTGTAAAACCAATGAATATAAATAAAATCAAACTCAAATTAATCTAGCATGTAAAAATATAATAATTGAAATATAAACAAGCTAGATAATGAGTTTAAGAAAACTTCTCTAAAACAAGAGGTAAAAATATAATAATTGAAATATAAACAAGCTAGATAATGAGTTTAAGAAAACTTCTCTAAAACAAGAGAGATGGAGATGTGAAGTTGAATGTAAACAAGCTAGATAATGAGTTTAAGAAAACTTCTCTAAAACAAGAGAGATGGAGATGTGAAGTTGAATGTTCATACCAAAATTGATCTCCTCTTCTTGTAAACCGCTTTTTGCATAAACCAAAACATACTTAAAACTTTGAAACAAACTTGTGTAAAACTCTCTTAAACATCAATCCAAAATAAATGAGAGTTGATGGCTTTTTATAGCTTCTCAAACCAACTAAATCCCACAAAAACCAGAGCTGGAAAACTAGCCGTTACAGGCTTTCTGGCGCTCGTCGATCGACTAATGGGTTCATCGGTCGACTGATGAGATGACCGTTGGCGGTAGCTCAAAGCCCGTCGGTAGAGTGATGAACCTATCAGTCGACTGTTAACCTGGTTCGGTCGACTGATGAGGATCATTCGACTGAGCAGAGACTTTGGGCTTTTCCATTGTGTTTATTCGATCGATTGATGATCCTCATCAGTCGACTGATAACGTGCTTAGGGACTTTTCTAGATAGTAAAATTAAACTTTGATCTAGGCTTAAAAATAGTAAATAATATTTAAAAAATATAAAATTTAGGAAAATGTTTATAAACATAAAAATAAACATGTTACAAAAGAAGTTTTTCAAATATCATTTCCCGTTTGTGAAAACTAATCATTTTGCAAAATAGTCAAAATATGAAATCTTAAAACACTTGATTTTGGACAAAATGATTTCAAACAAGTTTGAAACTTCTTTTCAATGGATTAATGGACTTTATAAAAGATGTACAACAGTTATATCAAGTCTTTAATCCAAAGCACATTATTTTGCAAATCGATAAAACACACGAACTTGTTAAAACATGATTTTTAATGAAATCAATCCAAACAAGATTTAAAATATTTTTCAATAGACTAATAGACTTGAGGAAGGATATAAAATAGTGTAAACAAGTCTTTAATCTATAAACACATATTTTCCCAAATAAATGCACAGAGACTTTGGGTTTTTCCACCGTGTTTCTTCGGTCGACTGATGATCCTCATCAGTTGACTGATAATGTTCTCCAGGACTTTTCTGCATAGCAAATAAATTCTAAAAAATATAAAATTTGGGAAAATATTTATAAACATAAAAATAAATATGTTACAAAAGAAAATTTTCAAATACCATTTCCTGTTTGTGATAACTAATCATTTTGGAAAATAGTCAAAATATGAAATCTTAAAACACTTAATTTTGGATAAAACGATTTCAAATAAGTTTGAAACTTCTTTTGAATGGATTAATGGACTTTATAAAAGATGTACAAGAGTTATATTGAGTCTTCAATTGAAAGCACATTATTTTGTAAATCGCTAAAACACAAGATCTTGTTAAAACATGATTTTTGATAAAATCAATCCAAACAAGTTTTGAAACATTTTTCAATAGACTAATAAACTTGAGGAAAGATATAAATTAGTTTAATCAAGTCTTTAATCCATAAACACATATTTTCCTAAACAAAATCGATAGATAAGAAACTAGTATATATGTATATGAATATAACTATTTGTTTCATATTTATACGATTGAAGCTTGAGAATGATAAACGGAAAACGTGTATGTGTGTAATATTTGAGCTTTAAGCATGACACATAAAGTAAACCCCTAAACTACAAATAATGTATCCAAGACAAATGATCTTCGTTTGAGCTTGATCTTGGTAGCGGGTTGAAGCGTAATATTGTCTTTGACTTGAATGCACAAATGACTTCATTCCGATTTCTACCAACCTCCAAGATATCTTCGTTAAGCTCAATTCTAACCAACCTCCAACGGAGGATCTTTGTGTAGAATTCCTAATAAACAAATACAAACACTCGACAAACGATGTGAGGAATTGTTTGTTAATCATCAAAACTAGATTAGATAGTAGGCTTATAAACATGAGACCTAACAATCTCCTCCTTTTTGATGATGACAAACAATCTATAAAAGAGTATATAAAATATGCATGACATAAAATAAATATATAAGTTATAATCCTCATGCATAAAACCAATAATAAGCAATAGCAAGATATACTCACATATACTTTTTTTCTCCCCCTTTTCAACATTAAAATGGGGAAAACAATAAGAAGAGAGCGAAAGCTCCCTCTACATATGAGCATGGGTGAGTATAAAATAAATATAGGGAAAAACTCCCCTATCAAAAAAGCCTAAAAGCATATATGAAGAAAATCAAGGCGGCTATATGTGAGCAAAACAAATATATAGAAACGTGCTAATCTCAACTCACATCAATAAGATATATATCAAAACAACATATTCTAAAAATAAAAATCAAAGATTAAAAAATATCAAAATCCAAAAATTCATAAATCATTAAACATAAATCATGAATGATTAAGAACACAACAACATTAAAAACATGTTTGATCAATAAATTCATAGTACCCAATGAATACAAAAATACATTTAAAAGATGTTTGATCAATATATGCAACTAAAACTAATCATTTGAGTAAAAAAAATTGGTTCAATATTTATTTCTAAAATAAGTTTTGTAAACATGTTTTATAAAAATCCATAATAAAAATAATTTTTTTCAAAAGCATAAAGAGACCAAAAAAATTTATTTACACTTAAAAATCAAATATATTTTGGTACCCAAACACTCTTGGTATCGAAGAGTTTATGGACATGACCCCTATAATTTAAATCTAATTCCCTTGGGATATGAATCCATTTGGGTGCATTACGGTCATAACAATAATTGTGCAAATGACCCTTCCAATTACAATACGTGCAATGAAATGGGTACATTTGTTTGTGTTGACCTTGAGCTTGTGCACGATGAGCATTTGCAAACAAATATAATTTATTTGAAACTCCTTATAAATGTGAAACCTTTTTCAAATCAAAACAAAATTTGGTCAAATGACCAAAACGACCACAAAAATCACATTTATACACATGAGCATGCTTGTGATAAATAATAGGTGCACGTGTATGTGTATGTGTATATGATGAGGAAACTTGATGGGATGTAGAAGGAGTAATAATATTAGCATTAGTGGTTTGTTGTGCATTATAGCAAAATTTAACAATATGACCTTTATGACCACAAATAGTGCATTTATAAATTTTGCTATACATGTGTGCATTGTGAGTACGTGATTTGGAAGAATTAGTACAGAAATTTGTGCACTAGTCCATAAGTTTCTTATTATTAAGAATGCATTTTTTTAAGGTTGAATCTAGAGAAGATATACGGTTTTCATAAGATTCAACTCATTATTTGACACATATGCATTGTTATTAGATGTAGAACAAACATAATAATTTTTAAATAAATCAAATTCATTCCTTATTGTTTCTACTTCTAACAAGGCATCATTTTTCTCGTGAGTTATGTTAGCAACATTCAAGATTAGGGCTTCATGATCCAATTTTATTTTTTTCATTATTTTCTTTGAGGATCCCATTTTCTTTAGCAATAATGTCATACTTGGATACTAACATATCATGATTGGATTTTAAATTAACATGTTTGCTTTTAAAATTTTCAAAATTATGGTACAATTTATTTTAGACAATCATCAATCTCTCATATGCATATGCGAGTTTATCAATATATAATTATTTATCGGTATTAGACTTGTATACCTCACTAGGGCTATCACCTAGTGACCGTGTGTATGATGACGCTCTAATAGAACTTGAAGTAAAATCCGCTAAAACACGTTGGATCTCCTCCAAGTTTTCTTGATGTGCTTCTATGAATTTTCATAATGTGTAAGCACTATCAAAAGAATCAAGCTTGTTAGATATAGATGAGCCAAAAGCATTAAGGAAAAATTCTAACAAGAGTTTGTTCATTGTAAACATCCTTTTATCTTCATTGCTCCACTTGGATTTCTCCAATGTGAGCGCAAGATAAGCATATTCAATTATTTCCCACAAATCAAAATGTCTAGATCTAATAAAAAATTTAAATCTAACAAGCTTAAACTAGGTGCACCGTGCATATCCATGATATATTATGCAAACAATATAAAATAATCTCAAAACTAGATTAGCAAGATATAAAAACTTGGAACTTTGACTGTTAGATATAGGTGCTCTGCAGGCAATAATTGTATATTATAACAGGACCTATATGAATATAACATCCTTGTTCAAAATAATAGTATGCTATTTTGGTCAGTATTTATCTGGTGTTTTTTTAAATACAGATATAGTCCTTCGAATAATACTAGACTATCAGATATTTCGGATATAATCGTAATGAAGAGATCTGATTTGTCGTTAACGTATATTCTTAAATGTTCCTAGTCGATGAAGTGTTGAAATGGGACATCATCACTTTGGGAAGACTAGTGTATACTCTATTTCTCCTTTGGTAGGATGATGATCCATCTCTTGGATCATTGATGTGAGACATCATGATATGGTATACAGGTGACTCATTAGTGAATGAGTTGACTGAACGACTCACTGAGAACATCTAGTTGGTAATTATACTTAACTGTCAAATAGAAGTTCTCAAGTGGTATAGTACATAATAGTCTCTTGACCTGAGGCATGAGTGTAATATCTTACATGTAAGTATATGTGTACTTAGACTTTTACCTAACCACAGTTCTCATTGAGTTGTGCATAACGGTTCTTGTTGGGTGCATCCCGAGACATAAGTAGATATTGACATGCCAAGATGGGATTCTTCTCTCCCAGTATAAGGGGTTGATGTCATAAGATTGTTTGATATAACTATAGCTAGGAAATCCTTGGCCGAAGTAAATAAGATAAACTAAGTGTCAGTTTGATCTTATAGGTTATCAGTTTAATATCAACAAACACTAATCGAGCTATTAGGATTTGATAGTTTTCCATACCCTAGGCTCGATAGTTTGACATGGTTTGACGAAGAGACCGGACTGTGTAATATTATCACTTAGTGGTCCTGATAAAATTGTGTTAGCATCTTGTAGACATTTATCATAACTTATACCCGGGTAGTCTTCATGTGTATCTAGCACCTCTGTTGTACTTATGGATATCATCCACTACCGAGTTCTTAAGTTGGGCCCTAGAGTCACACCAAGCGTGTACTTGAATCCTATGAAACATAATTTATAGAGTGATGCGTATGATTGATACACATATATGATTTTATCGGATACACATAAACGGTTATGTATATCGGTAAAATCGGAATGCTATGTGCTTAGAAAATGAATTCCATTATTTTTCCTATAAAATTAACTTTTAGTTAACTATTTGACTTTTTGGTCAACATTTGACTTTTAGTCAACTCATTGACTTTTTGGTCATATGATGACTTATTAGTCAATGATTGAAAAATTATGAAATACCGTATTTATGAAATACTGTATTGATATGGTATTTTCATTTATGAAATACACACTTCATTATACCTTGATTAATGAGATGAGTCATTAAGGTGGTATGGTTTGGAAACATGGTTTTAGCACATAGTTTTGATTCTTCATGACTCTTTGCATGACTCATGAGATGAGTCATTGCATGACTCATGAAAGGAATCATTACATTTAGATGACTCATGGCATGACTCATGAGATGAGTCATGACATATTTCACTCTATATATATGAGCTCTCTTTCTTATGGAAAGGTTAATAAAAAATTGGCTAAGTGGTTTTTTCCATAAGAGAATAAAAGAGAGCTCTCCTCTTACAAAACTCTAGCAATCTTTGAGCAAGAGGAAGTAGTAGGATTTTAAAGTACCCCGGGGTGGATATCTTGCCTTGTGTCTTAAGAAGACTCCGATTTTATCAAGCTCACTTGAAGACTTGAAGATCCACTACGAGGAGATTTACTACTACAAGGAGCAAGAGTTAGGGGTTATTCGATCTTCCATAATATCACGCTTCGAAAGTATAACTTTCTAACTCTTGTGTGCTCTTTTTAATATAGGGATCATGTTAGATTTAATTAGTATGGTTCTATTTTGTATTTCATGCTCTCTACATGCTTAGTATAATTATACATATAGTCTTCTGTTGCGTATTTTACATGTATTTAGCACGAATTTTCTTCTTTGACTCTAGGCGATTAAGCCACAAATAAAGAGTACCAAGCTCTGATACCAAATGAAAGTACCGGGGGGGGGGGGGGGGGGGGTGAATAGGGTCATTGCTAATCTAATCCGATATTAACGGCAAATTAAAACTTATTAACTAATATCCTAGCAATTTATGATATACAACAAAATATGTGCAAGGATATGTTATTAAACAATGGGCGATATAAACAAGGAGTATAAGATATGAACAATAAGAGCAACAAACGCAAACATAATGAAATTGATCACGGAGTTTGGTCGACCTACGACCTACGTTTCCGCTCCTCATCTTCAAGGAGAATCTCCAGTATCTCAAATAAATCAACTACACAATCGGTTTTCCATGTTCACCGAAAACTTTTATAACTCTCATAATTGCAATCACACAACACACTTCTCTAAGTGTTGGCCTAGCCCGTGTCACCTTCTTCAAGTGCATGGAATTACAACATCTCCCTAGGATTTACTACCGACGCCACTCCTCTTGGAATTTATCATGTCTGTCACTAACCACTTCTCTAAGTGTCCTTGTGTATTACAACGTGTTCTCAACAATGATAAACTCAAATAAATATTTGTTCTCTAACAAGGATGAGAACGAATCTATGTTTACTCAATGATACAACACTACAACCCAAATGTATACAATATATAAAAATATTTAAGCTCAAGGGGTGTGTGTATAACCAATGAATATAAATAAAATCAAACTTAAATTAATCTAGCAAGTAAAAATATAACAATTGAAATATAAACATGCTAGATAATGAGTTTAAGAAAACTTCTCTAAAGAGAGATGGAGATGTGAAGTTGAATGCTCAAACCAAAATTGATCTCCTCTTCTTGTAAACTTCTTTTTGCATAAACCAAAACATACTTAAAACGTTTGAAACAAACTTGTGTAAAACTCTCTTAAACATCCATCCAAAATAAATGAGAGTTGAGGGCTTTTTATAGCTTCTCAAACCAACCAAATCCTACAAAAACCGGAGCTAGAAAACTAGTTGTTACAGGCTTTTTGGCACTCATCGCTCGACTGATGGGTTCATCGGTCGATTAATGAGCTAACCGTTGGCGGCAGCTCAAAGCCTGTCGGTCGACTGATGAACCTATCAGTCGACTGAGCAGAGTGTGACGCCCCTGGGGTTCACACAAGGCTGCAGTCTAAGGTGAATCCAAGGACGTCAAACCTGCCATGCACCCACACAGTGTCTTAACATGTTTTAGAAATTACAGTAATATCCTCTAGTGTAATCAAACAAGAAGTATAAGTAAAAAACAGGCAAAAGAATATGATAGTAGTGCAATGAACATGATGAATACAAAAGAGGTTGCAAAATAATAATATCATGTCTCAAATGAAAAAAATAAAATATAACTAAAATGGGAGCAAGTGTAATATGTCTCAATACATCTAGTCAAATGAAGTATCACTAAGGCACTCGGCCTTTACAACATGAAATAAAACTCCAAAGTCTGAATAAAATCATAAAAAATCTATTATGGAGCCTTTACTAATAACTCATGTAACGGTGACTATGCAAGAACTTTGTCATACTGTGGCTCTCCAAACCTTTGTACTGCCTGAAAGAAGAGAAAACAACAAAAAGAACTATATAAAGAGCGTCATAGCGCTACAACAAGATCATCTTCATCCGCCCCAGAGGAAGGGCTACTAGATGGAGTGAAGACTCTATCTATTCAGCATAGTTTACCTAGATCATTTTCCCTGTATCTAAGTAGAATTAATATTTAGAAATCTACAATACAAGACGTAGTACGTCAAGAGAAATAATCCAAACAAGGAAACCCTCATGTATATACTATTATCTCAAATTATAGATCTTAATATTAATACCGAACTAAGAATAACAAACCTATATGAAATCAAAAATTAGAAATCTACAACACGAGATTGGTACGTCGAGTGAAATAATCCAAACAAGGAAACCTTCATGTATATACCATATGTTTTAAATTGTGAATCGCTAATCATTGATCCCAACTAAGGCGTAAAGAAAGTAATAAAGGAAATAAAAATATCAATACATCGTATTATATATAATATCTTCCACTGTCACTGGGAAGGTAGAATAAATAGCAACATATAATAATGTATATTTTCAAGAGACCAGTATCTCGGTCCAATAGCTCAAAATTGTGTTGTATTCATAACTGACATTTGCCCAATGACTTAGGCTATCAATCACTAATCTTAGAATAACGAACTATCTTGTAAATGTCCTAAATAGTGCACACGGCTTATTAGTTTCATTGCGATCTCAACACGTAGCCTGAGTGCAGGACGACCTACCATACTGGTACCCAAATAGATGACCTCACAAGCCTTATAATTATACAGCTCACAAGCATCATCGCACACTCATGCGGACGGACTGCTATACAAAGTATCCAAACCCGACTCAATGGCCTGTACATATAGAATACCGACAGACTATCTCATGTAGTACTAAACTGAGCTCATCAATGATATCCATCTCAGGTATAATTAATGTAAATCTGGTATATCAATGTATTATCCCATATTGTACTAAGCTATGCTCATCAATAATATACAACGAGTGTATGAACAATCTCTAACTCTATTATAAATAATCCAATTCTTGTCAAAACCCCTTTGGGATACTCATGTGTGTGCAACGCCACTGTACTTGTCTATTCATGTAATTACATATGAGGAAGTGCGGCTCAAACACCGCAAACACATTTCAAACAAAACAACAAAATATTCAGCAAATCAGCCTTAGTAGTCGACTACTAAGCATAGTAATCGACTACACCGAGTCTACTCAGACTCTACAAAACATGAATTAGTATTAGTAGTCGACTACACTATACATTAGTCAACTACTCTGTAATCGAATAGTTTTTGTAGAACAAATTGTACCTTAGTAGTCGACTACTAAGCATAGTAGTCGACTACTAAGCAGAAACAAGCACACATCCGTGTACATATAACTCTTAGCAATCGTCACGTGTTTATCATGTTTTAATACATTATAAAACTAGTAAATACCAATAAAAAGAATTATCTCCATGATGATTTAAACTCTTGTTCAATCTAATCAAGCTTAACATCGCAAATAATCAAATATCTCACATGAACCCTAGTTATCGACATAAAAAGCATAAGCATGCTTACATGAAACATAGAACAGATATAAATTTATTTATTTACATTTACAGAACTTAATTATACAAAACCTAGGGTTCAATCATCATTAATTAACATTTAAACTTATTTAATCCCAAATCTAGGGTCTAATCAAACTTGATTAACATGTAAGCCCTTTATATCACATGTTTAGGGTTTTACGCATGATTAACACATAGAAATCAAGTTACAAACGAAGATATACAAAACCCAATTAATCATGATCATGTTTCTATTATAACAACAAGATAAAACATTAGATCTAGCATTTTATTAAGATCTATTATCAAAAATGTTATTTTTAACACATCGGGTTATAAATAAGCATGCAAAACATCAATTTAAACACTTTAAATCATTCATTTACTAAGGGTGCTTGTTTGGATGCAAGTGATCTTGCATGAAACGTCATGTTGAGCCTCTGAACACACGTGCAAGATCCCTCCTCTGCCAAACACCGCAAAACCTCGCTTTTCCTTGGACAAACATCTCAAAGAAAGGTCAAACTGAGATCTAGGGTTTAGGATTTGAGAGAGGGGGTGGCTACTACTAAAAATTTTGTGAAAAGCCCTTTACAACTTAGTAAAAATATGTATATATACTCCTACATGTTATCGGGTCGAAAGAAAACAAAACAGACCCGAAATCAAATCTGGTGTTCCTAAGAAAACCTCCGCTAGTCGACTACAATACAGTGTAGTCGACTACTCTGTATTTTTGTATTATGTTCAGTATTTTGGCTATAACTTTCACATCCGACCATGAAATGAGGTGATTTAAGATTTGTTAGAAATTTGTTAAAGATACCCATAACTTTTATCTTTTGAGTTTTCCTAGATTCTAACTTTATCAGTGTAAAAAATATATAAACTCTTAACTCGTCATTTTTCTAGATTTCTTCTTCGTGCATGATTTGTGCATTTGCACTCATATATTTACATATATACATTGAATTGATCTCAAGTCAATTCCTAGCATACTCAAACATCAAAATATGTTATTTATCATAACATAACATGTTTATAATAGCAATATCTATGCTTAACAATTTAGAATACGAATACTCCCACTTAACTCCTAACTAAGCGGAACTAGTACGTCGGGCGAAAAATCCAAATAAGGAACCCTCATATATGTACTATGTGTTCTAAATGATTAGGAGCTAAGTGTTACTACCCCCATTCTAGGTTAAGTATAAACATGACCATATCGAGAAATCATAAGCATAAATGAAACATAATCAAATCATATCTTCCTGCTCAAATAGGTACAGCTAGTCGCGATGCATATCCTCCTAGCGCTCCCAAGAAGCCTCCTCAGTTCCGTTCCGGTTCCACTGAACATTAATCAGACGTATCACTTTGTTTCTAAGCTTCTTATATCATTGGTAGGAATACAAACATGAATCTTTATCATAGTTAAGTCGTCATAAAGCTCAATCTCTGGTGCATCTAATACTCACTGCTTCTCCTCATTGTGTAAATGCTTCTTAAGCATTAAAACATGAAAAACATCGTGTATACTTGACATCGATGCAGGAAGATCTAGCCAATACTAAACGGCTCCAATGTGCTCCACAATCCTAAATAGACCAACATACCTCGGGGCTAACTTTCTCCGCCTACCAAATCGCTGAACTCCCTTCATCGGAGATACTTTCAACAATATATTATCCTCAATCTGGAACTCTAACGTTCATCGCCTCTAATCTACAAAACTCTTCTGACAAATCTGTGTTGTAAGGATGTGCTCCCGGATCACTGCTATGTTCTATGTAGTTTGCCTCACACGTTCCAGCCCAAGTAATAACTATCCTCCAGCGCTGCCCAACAAATCGAGGATCTTCAAGGCCTCCCGTACAATGCCTCATACAGAATCATACCAGTTGTCGCTTGATAGCTGTTGTTATAAGTAAGCTCAATCAATAGAATGTGGCCCTCCCAGCTGCCCTGAAAATCAATAATATATGCCTGCAACATGTCTTCTAACACTTGGTTAACTCTCTTCGTCTGCCCATCCGTCGGCGGGTGGAAAACACTAGAATAAGATAGCTGACTGCCAAAAGAATTCTGAAAACTCCTCCAGAAATATAAAGTAAACAGCTGAGTCTCGATCTGATACAATTGTTGCTGGGACTTCATGCAATCTCATGATCTCCTGGATAAATATCTTCGAATAAGTCTCTACTTTATGGATGGTCTTAATTGTTAATAAGTATGATGACTTCGTCAGCCGATCAACTATTACCCAAACTGAATCGTTCCCTTTCTTCGATCTCGACAATCCTACAATGAAGTCCATAGAAGTATCTACCCATTTCCACTCCGGAATAGGTAAAGGATGTAGGGTTCTTGCTGGTCTCTGGTGTTCTACCTTTACTTATTGGCAGGTAAAACACTTAGCCACATACTCCACAATCTCCCTATGCATGGCACTCCACCAAAAGTGTCTTCTCAGGTCCTTGTATATTATTGTTATGCATGGATGCACTGTGTATCTGGTATGATGTATCTCATCAAATAAGTCTTTCTTCAACTGCGGAGTATTCGGCATCACCAATCGACACTTCATTCGAAGTCCTCTATCTACTCCAATAGTCCAACCAGCCTTTAGCTTTTTGGAAATCTCCCCTTTTCGGGTTTGAATCTAAGAGTCCTCTACCTGATCTCTGACAACTCTATTACTCTAAGATGGCTGTACTGACAAAGCTCCTAAAAATGTACTGCTCCTGCCGATCCCTGGCCTAAAGTCAAACTGGCTAAGTGTGTAAAAATCTCGACACAACGAGCACTCAAAGCCGCAACCTGACGTCGATGCTTCCTGCTCAATGCGTCCGCTACAACATTAGCCTTACTTGTATGATACTGAATAGAAAACTCATAATCTTAGTGAACTTGACCCATCATCGCTGTCTTTAATTAAGCTCTTTCTGAGAGAAGAGATACTTTAAATTCTGATGGTCAGTGAACAACTCGACCTGTACTCCATATAGATAGTGTCTTCATGTCTTAAGTATGAAGACTACTGCTATTAACTACAAGTCGTTCGTGGGATAATTCTATTCATGCATCCCCAACTGACGAGAAATGTACGCTACAACATCTCTCGGTCTGCATCAAAACACCTCCTAGACTCACTAAAGACGCATATGCAACAAACATCCTATCTCTGCTCATAATAGTTAACATCGACGTTGTGGTCAACTTAGCCTTTAATGTCTCAAAGGCCTCTTGGCACCCTGTGCCTCAACCAAACTGTACATCCTTCTTTGTAAGGCGTGTAAGTGGTGTCGGAATCTTCGAGAAGTTCTGAACAAACTTCCTGCAATTAGCGGCTAAACCCAAGAAACTATGAATTACTATAACTGATTTTGGGTGGCTCCTAATCAAGTATTACCTCTACTTTTGCGGGATCCACTGCAATGCCATCTATGCTAATGATGTGGCCCAAAAAATCTGACCTCAGATAGCCAAAACACGTATTTGCAAAACTTGGCATATAACTGATGCTCCCGCAAAGTCTGCAAAGCCAATCGAAGATGTTGCCCGTGCTTTGCCTCTAATCTCGAATATATAGGGATTTCATGATAAAAACGATCATGAACTGGTCCAAGTATGGACAAAAAACCCGGTTCATCAAATCCATGAATACTGTGAGTGCATTGGTCAGCCTAAATGACATGACAAGAAACTTGAAGGACCCATATCGAGTCAGAAAGGCAGTCTAGGGAATATCCATCTCCCGAACCCGTAACTGATGATAACCAGAACAAAGATCAATCTTCTAGAAATGATGCGCTTCCTACAGCTGGTCGAACAAGTCATCAATCCTCGGTAGTGGGTACCTATTCAGGATGGTGACTTTGTTCAACTTGCGATAATATATGCATAACTGAATGCTACCATCCTTCTTCTTCGCGAAAAGGACCGGTGTTCATATGAAAAAGATTCCAATGAATAAATCTTTGAGATAACAACTCATCTAGCTGAGTCTGTAGCTTCCTCATCTCAGCAGGTGCCATACGATAGGGTGCTTGGGATATCGGTAGTGTACTCTACTACAACTCGATGTAGGACTCAACCTCTCTCACTGGAGATTAATATAGGTATGTCCTGATAGACATCCTAAAAATCTAAGACTCTTCTAGTCTCACACAAATCAGCACTCCGATCCCTCAACATCACCTCCTCGACATATACCAGGAATAACTCCTACAAACCTAACGAATGCCCACAAGCTGATTGTTTTAGTAAAATAGTCGATACTAACATGGTATGATCAAAACCAATCCATACCAAGAATGACGTTGAAATCCGACATCCGCAAAACAATCTAGTCAAGGATGAACTCTAACTCATCTAGACGGGTGACACATCTCCTACATATACTCTCTAATAGAGACACCTCCCCTAGAGGAGTAGAGACTGATAACAGAATTTCTAAGGGATGTGCTACAAGCTGAAGCCTATCCATGAAAGCATGAAAGATAGAAAAATGCGAAGCTCTTGAATCGAACAAGATTCGAGGTGGAAAGGAAATCATTAAGAAAACTTTGCTTACACCATGATTATGTGATATGACTACATAAACTCTGCCGGTGGCTGGTGCCTGCTGCGCTGCTGACGATGGAACATATGGGTCCATCTGACCCTATGGAATACCTAGAATAACATAAATTTTAGCCTACTAGCCCCTCAATCCTCGGAATAATAGGTAGTTCCTCTATCCTCCGTTGTTGGTCATAATCGCAGCCCTGAGACTACTAACCCTGACCTCTACCATACTGGCCTCCTACTGGTGTATCATAAAAATCCTTCGCTCTTTGTCTGATCTTGTTAATTATAACATGTATTCCGAATCCTTCATTGCTGCGGCATTCTTAAATCACGTTGTGCTCTCTTCTTATACTGTCTTTGTCACTGGCGGTTAAAATCCTTAACCCACTACTGGTTTCTCTAGATCCCACAATAGGCCTCTTGTCATTATACTTGTCATCATGCTGGTTTTGATTCCATAATTAACTATAAGCATATCTCCCTTCTTAACTCTGACTAGCTCTAGCTGCTTGTCGAAGAAGTAACAAAATTCTCCTAAATAAGTGATATTCGTTGCTTCAGCAAAAATCTGAAGTGGATGCCAACCTCCGGTGCAATCCTTTATGCTGAATACATCTACCTTTTGCTTTGGTACTGAGTCGACGTTAAGAAATTTTCACGTATTTCTTCTATTTATAGGCTACACATGAATCCAGTATACTCTAAACTATGATGCTCTTAGTGTCTGATGTCTTTCTTATCTTATAATGAACATGATGCGACTCGTGCTCTACTTACCCAGCTCTCTAGGTACGAGTTTTATCTTGGCCACATCCTTATCCCGATATTTACAATATTAAGAGGAGAGCTTAATTGTCACAGTAAATGAGATCATAACTATATATATATATATATATATATATATATATATATATATATATATATATATATATATACACACACACACACATAACATATCACAATACGTATTCATAACATATATTCACGCAAATACTTTAAATCAACATAAAATACTTGTCATAAAAAACAATTTCGTAAATTTTGGAATATACGCATATAACGTCCTCACTCATTCTAGGAATTCCTAGCAGACTCTGTACATGAATCCTAGAAAACTCTATCCTAGCTCTACGACTTGACACATGAATGATCCTAAGGATGCTGGAACTAGAGCTCTGGTATCAACTATGATGCCCTTGGGTTCACACAAGGCTACAGTCCAAGATGAATCCAAGGCTATCAAACCTACCATGCACCCACACAGTGCATTAACACATTTCACCAATCACAGTAATATCCTCTAGTAGAATCAAACAAGAAGTGTAGGTACAAAACAGGCAAAAGAATATGATAGTAGTGCAATGAACATGATGAATACAGAAGAGATAGCCAAATAATAATATCATGTCCCAAATGAACAAAATAAAATATAACTAAAACGGAGACAAGTGTAATATGTCTCAATACATCGAGTCAAATGAATTATCACTAAGGCACCCAGTCTTTACAATATGAAATAAAATTCCAAAGTCTGAATGAAATTATAAAAATCTATTGTGGAGACTCTACTAATAACACATGTGACGGTGACTATGTAAGAACTCCATCATACTACGGCTCTCCTGAAAGTAGAGAAAACAACAAAAAGAACCACATAAAGAGCATCAGAGCACTACAGTAAGATCACCTCCATCCGCCCTTAGGGGAAGGGCTACTAGATCGAGTGGAGGCTCTATCTATAAAGCATAGTCTACCTAGATTATTTTTCCTGTATCTAAATGAAATTAATATTTAGAAACCTACAATACAAGACGTAGTACGTCGAACGAAGTAATCCAAATAAGAAAACACTCATATATATACCGTTGTCTCAAATTGTAGATATCTAAACATTAATACCGAACTAAGAATAAGCAACTTATATGAAATCAACAATTAGAAACCCACAACATGAGACTGGTACACCGAGCGAAATAATCCAAACAAGAAAACCCTCATGTATATACCATATGTCTCAAATTATGAATTGCTAATCATTGATCCCAACTAAGACGTAAAGAAAGAAATAAAGGAAATAAAAATATCAATACATCATATTTACAATATCTTCTATTGTCACAGGGAAGGTAGACTAAATACAAACATATAATCCTGTATATTTTTAAGAGACCAGTATCTCGGTCCTATAGCTAAAAAATTTGTCGTATTCATAACTGACATCCGCCTAATGACTTAGGCTATTAATCATTAATCTCAGAACAACGGACTATCCTGTAAATATCCTAAATAGTATACATGGCTCATTAGTCTCATTGCGATCTCAGCACATAGCCTAAGTGCGGGACGGCCTACCATACAAGTATCCAAATAGATAGCCTCATAAGCTTCATAATTATACGGTTTACAAGTCTCATCGCACATTCTTGCGGACAGACTACTATACAAAGCATCCAAACTTGACTCAATGGCCTCTACATATAGAATATCGACGCACTACCTCATGTAGTACTGAATTGAGCACATCAACGATATTCATCTCATGTATAAACTATGTAAATCTGGTATATCGGTACACTATCCTATATAGTACTGAGCTGTGCTCATCAATGATATCCAACGAGTGTATGAACAATCTCTAATTCTATTATAAATAATCCAATTCTTGTCAAAACCCCCTTTGGGATACTCATGTGTTTGCAATGCCACTATACTTCTGTATTCATGTAATTACATGTGAGGAAATGCTGCTCAAACCTCGCAAACACATTTCAAAAAAACAACACAATATTCAGCAAAACAGCCTTAGTAGTCGACTACTAAGCATAATAGTCGACTATACTGAGTCTACTCAGACTCTGCAAAACATGAATCAGTATTAGTAGTCGACTACACAGTACATTAGTTAACTACTCTGTAATCAGATAGTTTCTGTAGAACAAACTGGACCTTAGTAGTTGACTACTAATCATAGTAGTCGACTACTAAGCAGAAACATGCACACATCCGTGTACATATAACTCTTAGCAATCGTCATGTGTTTATCATGTTTTAATATAGTATAAAACTAGTAAATACCAATAAAAAGAATTATCTCCATGATGATTTAAACTCTTGATTCAATCTAATCAAGCTTAACATCACAAATAATCAAATATCTCACAAGAACCCTAGTTATCGACATAAAAAGCATAAGCATGCTTACATAAAACATAGAACAAATATAAATTTATTTATTCACATTTACAGAACTTAATTATACAAAACCTAGGGTTTAATCATCATTAATTAACATTTAAACTCATTTAATCCCAAATCTAGGGTCTAATCAAACTTGATTAACATGTAAGCCCTTTATATCACAAGTTTAGGGTTTTATCTAGGGTCTAATCAAACTTGATTAACATGTAAGCCCTTTATATCACAAGTTTAGGGTTTTAAGCATGATTAACACATAGAAATCACATGTAAGCCCTTTATATCACAAGTTTAGGGTTTTAAGCATGATTAACACATAGAAATCAAGTTACAAATGATGATCTATACAACCTAATTGATCATGATCATGTTTCTATTATAAACAACAAGAAAAACATTAGATCTCGCATTTTATTAAGATCTATCATCAAAAACATCATTTTTAACACATCGGGTTAAAAATAAGCATGCAAATCATCAATTTAAACACTTTAAATCATTCATTAACTAAGGGTGTAGGTTTGGATGCAACTGATCTTGCCTAAAATATCGTGTCGAACCTCTAGACACACGTGCAAGATCCCTCATCTACCAAACTCCATAAAACCTCACTTTTTCTACGACAAACACCTCAGAGAAAGGTCAAACTAAGATCTCTAGGGTTTAGGATTTAAGAGAGGGGGTGGCTGCTGCTAAACGTTTCGTGTAAAGCCCTTTGCAACTTAGGAAAATGTGTATATATACTCCTACACATTATCGGGTCAAAATAAAACAAAATAGACCCGAAATCAAACTTGGCATTCCCAGGAAAACCCTGCTAGTCGACTACAATACAGTGTAGTCGACTACTCTATATTTTTGTAAATTATATTCTGTATTTTGACTGTAACTTTCATAGCCTATCTCGTAATGAGGTGATTTAAGATTTGTTGGAAAACTGTTGAAGATACCTACGACTTTTTTCTTTTGTGTTTTCCTAGATTCTAACTGTATATGTGTGAAAAATATATAAACTCTTAACTGGTTATTTTTCTAGTTTTCTTCTTCGTGCATGATTTGTGCATTTGCACTCATATATTCACACATAAACATTGAATTGATCTCAAGTCAATTCCTAGCATACTCAAACATCAAAATATGTTATTTATCAACACATAATATGTTTATTATTATTTATCACATAATATTCAAATTTTTAGGGTTTTGCACAGAGACTTTGGGTTTTTCCACCGTGTTTCTTCGGTCGACTGATGATCCTCATCAGTTGACTGATAATGTTCTCCAGGACTTTTCTGCATAGCAAATAAATTCTAAAAAATATAAAATTTGGGAAAATATTTATAAACATAAAAATAAATATGTTACAAAAGAAAATTTTCAAATACCATTTCCTGTTTGTGATAACTAATCATTTTGGAAAATAGTCAAAATATGAAATCTTAAAACACTTAATTTTGGATAAAACGATTTCAAATAAGTTTGAAACTTCTTTTGAATGGATTAATGGACTTTATAAAAGATGTACAAGAGTTATATTGAGTCTTCAATTGAAAGCACATTATTTTGTAAATCGCTAAAACACAAGATCTTGTTAAAACATGATTTTTGATAAAATCAATCCAAACAAGTTTTGAAACATTTTTCAATAGACTAATAAACTTGAGGAAAGATATAAATTAGTTTAATCAAGTCTTTAATCCATAAACACATATTTTCCTAAACAAAATCGATAGATAAGAAACTAGTATATATGTATATGAATATAACTATTTGTTTCATATTTATACGATTGAAGCTTAAGAACGATAAACGAAAAATGTGTATGTGTGTAATATTTAAGCTTTAAGCCTGACACACAAAGTAAACTCCTAAACTACAAACAATGTAACCAAGACAAATGTGTGACGCCCCTGGGTTCACATAAGGCTGCAGTCCAAGGTGAAACCAAGAATGTCAAACCTGCCATGCACCACACCGTGCAATAATATGTTTCACCATCACAATTACTATCTCTCTAGTAGAGTCAAATAACAGTTGTAGGTACAAAAGCAAGTAAAAGATAATACAAGAGTCAACTGATGAAATAATAGAGATCAAATTAATATTTCATCATCTAACATCCTGAAGTATAAGTCAATGTCTGAAATGAGTAAACTGGAATTTCTCAACAAGTCTCAAATACAAATATCTGAATAAAAGGAAATAAGGCACACAACCTTTACAACTTCTAGAAATAAACTCTCAAAATGTCTAAACAAAAGCCTACAGTAGAGCTCAAAAGTAAAATATAACTATAATAGAATAACTGAAGCTAAAGTGTCTCGCCATCAACCTACGACTCTCCGGGCTCCTGGCTCGTTACCTGAAAGGGGGAGGGACAACGAGCGTCAAAGCTCTAGCGAGCAACATCACAACCAACCCTAAGGGAAAAGGGCTCGTTGTATACAGAAAATACAGTTATTACATATATATAAAATCAAAAATCCTATTTAGGTAATTACAATGTGAGCATATGTACGTCGAGCGAAATAATCCAAACAAGGAAACCCTCATGTATATACCATGTAGCTCAGATTGTAAGTACCTATGCATAAGAGGATTTTAGTATTTAGAAAGTTACATCACGAGCATAGGTACGTCGAGCGAAATAATCCAAACAAGGAAACCCTCATGTATATACCTTGTATCTCAAATTGTACATCCCTAAATACCAAACCCAAAATCTAATACAAGAAATATTAATAAAAGAAGGCAAACTCATCTCAGACTTAATTATGGTATCGTGTTACAACTCGTATAAATGTCGTGTCCAGCCTATGCAAGTATAGGTGTTAACTCTCAAGGTCTAATGTCCAGCCTATGCAAGTATAGGTGTTAACTCTCAAGGTCTAAACTGATGTAGTGGATCTCCAACACATGGACTGCATATGTAAACGGTCCAACGCATGGACTGAAAGTGATAAGTGTCCAACACATGGACTACTCATCATAATTGCCCAACACATGGACTAGATGAGTTATATGAACAGGTGCATATACCCTACTTTCTCACGTGTCTTGGTGCGTAAACCTAAACTCGTGTTCGCATGACATCTCACATGTAAAGATACAGATTATATATAAATTTCTAATACCCGTCATTCGAGGCGACTCCTCGTTCGTATTTAAGCACGCAACAATAATAAACAAACATAAACAATTTCAGTTAAAGTAAAATAACTCAAACGGATTCAAAACTAAAGAACTACAAAAGGAGACTCGTTGGTCGACTCATCAGTCGACTCATAAGTCGACCAAGCAAACACAAAACTAAAGTTTTCCCCATCAGTCGACTCATTGGTCGACTCATCAGTCGACTCATGAGTTGACTCATTGGTCAACTGAGCAGAAAATCTCCAGTTTTCTGCTTTCGATGATTATCTGCAAAAACGTTAACTAAAGTTCTCTTTAATCATGTCCAGCAATATATTTCCGATTCTAACTCATGTGTATCAACAGAAACTAAAGGGATTTACATGTGATCACTTACATAAAAACCTTAATCATATAAACATGTTTAAAAACGTATTGAAAACAGTAAATCACATTGAAACTTATGTTTAAACAAATTTCTTGATCTGGATCTTAATTTACAAATTCGTTTGTGAGCTTTTTATAACTGAAAAATATAGATCTTGCATCTCATAATGTAAAGTATCTATTTTTATGCACAAAATACGTTTTAGGCTCAAAAATCCGAAATAAAAACTCAAGAAAGCTATACAAACAGTGGGTGTAGGATTGGCCGAGATGTTACTCGCCTCTGATATGCTGCAAACTCCTGAATCCGATGAGAGGATGATCCCCCTTCGACAGCACCACAAAATCCCGCTGAAAATTCCTACGAAACTCCTCCAAAATCACCAAGAACAAATCTAGGGTTTGAGGGGAGAGAGAGGCTCGGGTTTTCTCTGGGGTCTGATGAGTCTTGGGGTTGGTTTCGGGTAGGAGAGTTTCTTATGAAAGCGGTCAAACCCGAAATAACCAAACCAAACCCGCAAAATAAAAGAAAAACTTGAAATCAGCACGTCCGTTGACTTATTGATCGACTCATTAGTCGACTCATAAATCGACTCATGAGTCGACTCATAAGTCGATTGAACAAATGCAAATTTCTAGATTCGTGCATGTTTTGTTATTCAGCTAAAACCAATGCACGAAACTCTATGAAACCACACTCATACATGACTAACAACTTGCCATCAAGTATATCCATAAGCTCAAGTCATTTACCATAAATAGAATTATTTATCACTAATAATTCACATATACTCTAATAAAATACGGGGTTTTACATTCTTCCCCTCTTAAATGAATTTCGTCCTCGAAATTCAGAAAGCATATTCAAACCAAAAGTATTACTCTATACAAGCATAAAATGATATTTATATTTAACAATCCAGGATGACTATATTCCCACTCAACCCTTAATCAAATGGAACTAGTACGTCGGGCGATAAATCCAAATTAACAAGGAACCCCCCATATATATACCATGTGTTCCAAAAGATTAAAAATTGAGCAGAAATATTCTCATCCTAGCGTTAAATCTAAATATAATCACACAAATACTCATGCACATGAATCAATCCACTTCCTCAATAAATGCAGGAAGTAGCGCTACATATATATTCGTGCTCCTGAAAATTATCTCCGATGTGTACGCTTAACCATCTAAAACGTAAATATTCCCACTTAACCCCTAACTAAAAAGAACAAGTACATCGAGTGATAAATCCAAATAAGGAACCCCTCATATATATATCATATGTTCCAAGTACTTAGGAGATAAGTGATAATACTCTCATTTTAGTGTTAAGTATAAACATCGTCATACATGCAATCATAAATCATATATAAGTCATACACAAATTTATTTTACCTGCTCAAACATGTGTGGATAGTCGCGACGCATGTCCTCCTCGCGCTCCCAAGAAATCTTCTCAACGCCTCTTTGGTTCCACTGAACTTTCACTAAAGAAATCACTTTGTTTCTAAGCCTCTTGTCCTCCCTGGCAAGAATACAAACTGGAATCTCAATAGTAGATAAATCATCCTAAAGCTCAATATCATGTGCATCTAATACTCTCTATTGCTCCTCATCATGCAAGTGCTTCTTGAGCATAGAAACATGAAATACATTATGTATACTAGACATCGATGCTGGAAGATCTAGTCTATATGACACAACTCTAATGCGCTCCAAAATCCGGAGGGGTCCAATATATCTCGGTGCTAGCTTTCCCCGCCTCCCGAATCACTGAATGCCTTTCATAGGCGATACCTTCAGCATAACTGCATATCCAACTTAAAACTCCAAGGGTCTTCGTCTCTTATCTGCATAGTTCTTCTGCCGACTCTGGATGGCTAGAATCCTCTCTCTAATCAAGGCTACCTTCTCAGTAGTCTCTCTCACTAGCTCTGGTCCAAGCATTAAGCTATCCTCCGGCTCTGCCCAACATATCGGTGATCTACAAGGTCTCCCGTACAATGCCTCATAAGGAGCCATACCGATCGTGGCTTGATAACTATTGTTATAAGCGAATTCTATCAGTGGAATATGCTCCTCCCAGCTACCCAGAAAGTCAATGACACAAGATCGTAACATGTCTTCTAACACCTGGTTCACCCTCTCCATCTGACCATCTGTCTGTGGGCGGAAAACATTGCTGAAAGATAACCGGCTGCCGAAAGAATCCTGGAAACTTCTCCAAAAATGTGAAGTGAACACTGAACCTCGATCCGACACAATCATATCAGGAACTCCATGAAGTCGGACTATCTCCCATATAAATATCCTCGCATACACCTCAGCTGTATATGTAGTCCTCACTGGAATAAAATGTGCTGACTTCGTCAACCGGTCCACGATCACCCAAACAGAATCATTCCCCTTCTTCGACTTCGGCAACCCTACAATGAAGTACATAGAAATATCCGCCCATTTCCACTCCGGGATGGATAAAGGCTGAAGTGTTCTTGTTGGTCTTTGATGCTCTGCCTTCACCTGCTGACAGGTAAAACACTTAGCCACATACTCTTCAATCTCTCGATGCATACCACTCTACCACAAGTGTCTCTTTAAGTCCTTATACATCTTAGTGGTCCCTGAGTGTACTGTGTACCTAGTACGATGTGCCTCATCAAATAACTCTCTCTTCAACTCAGCACTGGATGGTATAACCAGCCTACCCTTCATCCGTAGCCCTCCATCTGCTCCAATTGTCCAATCAGCCTTAGGCTCTTTGGAAATCTCCTCCTTTCGGATTTGAATCCAAGAGTCTTCCAGGTGAGCTCTGACTACTTTGGTACTCCTTGATAGCTGCACTGACACAGCTCCTAAAAATGCACTGGCTCCACCAATCTTGGGTCTAAAATCAAACTGGCTAAGAGTAAGAAGATCTCTATACAATGAACACCTTAAAGCCGCAACCCGATGTCGACGCTTCCTGCTTAAAGCATCTGCCATGACATTCGCCTTCCCCGGATGATACTGAATTGCGAACTCGTAATCCTTGATAAACTCAATCAATCTCCTCTGTCTCCGGTTGAGTTCTTTCTAAGAGAAAAGATACTTCAGACTCTGGTGGTCTGTGAACAACTCAAACTGCACTCCATACAAGTAGTGCCTCCACGACTTCAATGCAAAAACCACTACTACTAACTCTAAATCATGAGTGGGATAGTTCTGCTCATGCACCCTCAACTGCCATGATATATACGCTACTACTCTCTGAGCCTGCATCAATACACCTCCTAGACCTGCCAACGATGCATCTGTGTAGACGACGAACATCCTGTCGCCACTCGGAATAGTCAAAACTGGTGCAAAAGTCAACTTAGTCTTCAAGATATCAAAGGCCTTCTGGCACTCCATACTCCAAATGAATTATACATCCTTCTTCGTAAGGTGTGTAAGTGGCATCAAAAACTTCGAGAAGTCCTGGATGAACTTCCTTTAATAGCCGGCTAAGCCCAAAAAGCTATGAATCTCTGTCACCGTCTTTGGCGGTTCCCAGTCAAAAACTACTGTAACCTTAGCCGGGTCCACTACTATGCCCTCTCTACTGATGATGTGGCTGAGAAATCTGACTTCTGAAAGCCAAAATTCACACTTGCTAAACTTGGCATATAACTGATGCTCCTACAGAGTCCTCAAAGCTAATCGTAGGTGCTCCTCGTGGTCTGCCTCCGATCTCGAATAAATGAGGATGTCATCGATAAAAACAATCACGAACTGATCTAAGAAGGGACGAAAAACTCGGTTTATCAAATCTATGAATACCGTGGGTGCATTGGTCAGTCCGAATGGCATGACCATAAACTCGAAAGATCCATATCGAGTAAGAAAGGCGGTCTTGGGAATATTCATCTCCCGAACCCGCAACTGATGATAACCAGAACGAAGATCAATCTTCGAGAAGAACTACGCTCCCTACAACTGGTCGAACAAGTCATCAATCCTAGACAATGGGTACCTATTCCGGATAGTGACCGTGTTCAACTCCCTATAATCAATGCACAATCTCATACTACCGTCTTTCTTCTTCACAAAGAGGACCGGTGTGCCCCACGGAGAATGACTCCGACAAATAAAACCCTGAGCTAACAACTCATCCAACTGGATCTGAAGCTCCCTCATCTCAGCTGGTCCCATGCGATAGGGTGCGCGGGATATCGAGGCTGTGACTGGCTGCAACTCAATACAGAACTCAACCTCTCTCATAGGAGGTAATCTAGGTATGTCGTGAAAGACATCATGATACTCTGAGACAACTCTAGTCTCTAATAAATCAACACCCTGATCCCGTCGCATCACCTCCTCGATGTACGTCAGAAATGACTCTGCAAAATGGTTGCCCTGAGAGGTTGCCACAATTATCTCGGACCCATCGGACGCTCGCAAATTGACTGTCTTCACAAATCAGTCAATACTAACATGGTAGGAAGACAACCAATCCATACCAAGGATGACATTGAACTCGGACATATGCAACACTATCAAATCAACCACGAACTCCGACTCATCTAGACTGATAGTACACCTCCTACAAACGTTCTCCAGAAGTGATATCTCACCTAAAAGGGTGGAAACTGATAAAGGGGTGTCTAATGGCTGAGCTACAAGCTGGAGTCTAGACATAAAATCATGCGAAATGAAGGAATGCGAAGCTCCCGAATCGAAGAGAATATGGGCGGGAAAAGAATTCACAAGAAACGTACCCTCCACCACTGCTTCGCTAGCTCCATGATCACGTGGTACTACCGCATATACTCTACCCGTGGCTGGAGACTGCTCTGCTACTAGTGCTAGAGAATACGGTACTATATTCCCCTGAGGAACCTCTTGAACTGCCTGAATCTTCCCCTCAGTCCTCTGTGCTGCTGGCGGTGCCTCAAGTCTCGCCTGGTGGCCCTGAACTCTACCCTGCTGTCGCTGCTGCTACTGGTTCAGGCCCTTGCCCTGCTGATCTCCTGTTGGTGCGCTGCGACACTCCGATGCCTTATGCCCGACCTTGCGGCAGTTATAGCAAACTACCTGGAACTTGCGCTGCTGATGCGCTCTCTGATCATGTTGAGGTCCCTTCTTATGAGGACCTTGCTGCTACTGCTGGGATCCAGAAAAAAGTCTCTTGTTCTTCCCCTTATCCCCGGTCCGTCTTGCCTTGGTCTTCCCTTCCCTATCCTTCTGAAACATGACAGTCTCAATCTCTTGAGAAGTGGTAGCCTCAGCTACCTCCCGAATTGAATAGAACTTCCTCGAGACGAGGTATCGAAGGATATTAGGGCGGAGCCCTGCTAGGAACATCTGAGCCTGTCGCTCTCCTGTCTGCCACATACCCTTGAAGTGCAGCAACTCCATAAATCTGCTCTCAAAATCTGCCACTGACATATCCCCCTGAGTCAACCAGGACAACTCAAGCTCCTTCCCAGTCCGTGCGGCAGAAGAAATATATTGTCCATCAAAGAAGTAGACGAAGTCCTCCCATGTGAGGGTTATCCGATGCTCTGGAGTGAACTCGAGTCGATACCATCTCCCGACGTCTCCCTTCAGACTGTAGGACGCCAATCTCTGCTTCTGGACCGAATCCACATTAAGTATATCGAGGATATTACTCACATCCTCCTTCCACTTATGGGTTGTAAGTGGATCTGCTAACCCCTGGAACTCTGGTGCTCTCATCTTCTGATACCTCTTAACCATACGGGGCCAAGCCTCCTTGTTCTGTGGCTCTATCTAGGATTGCTAGTGGGATAACTACAGGTGCAGCCTCTGGTGGTCTCTCACTGATAGGAACTACTGGTATCCCCTGCGGCTGATCTGTTGGTGGTGGTAGTGATGTTGGTGGCGCGATATGACTCACAATAAGCTCCTCAATTGCTGCCATCCTAGCTACGATGGGAGCCATGAGATCGATAAGATACTGGGGAGCCTGCTGCAGCTCAGGTGGTGCCTGCTGTAGCTCGAGTTAAGCTTGCTGTGGCTCAGGTGGAGCCTGCTACGACTCTGCCTGTCCAGCTCTCCGAGTACGAGGTCTACCACGTCCTGCCATCTCTCTGATCATAAGAAAACAAGAGTTTATGAGTCCAAATAAACATATACACATACATAGCATATCACAATATGATTTTCACAACAATTTAGTATTCACCCAAAAACTTAAAGTTTACACAAAAATAGTTGTCATAAAAAAATATCCTTAATTTTTTTGAGATATACGCATATATCGACCTCACTCATACTAGGGAATCCTTACGAACTCTATACATGAATCCTAAGAAACTCTATCCTAGCTCTACGACTCGGCACAGGATGATCCTAAGGATACTGGAACTAGAACTCTGATACCAACTGTGATGCCCCTGGGTTAACACAAGGCTGCAGTCTAAGGTGAAACCAAGAATGTCAAACCTGCCATGCACCACACCGTATAATAACATGTTTCACCATCACAATTACTATCTCTCTAGTAGAGTCAAATAGCAGGTGTAGGTATAAAAGTAAGTAAAAGATAATACAAGAGTCAACTGATGAAATAATAGAGATCAAATTAATATTTCATCATCTAACATACTAAAGTATAAGTCAATGTCTGAAATGAGTAAACTAGAATTTCTCAACAAGTCTCAAATACAAATGTCTGAATAAAAGGAAATAAGGCACACAGCCTTTACAACTTCTAGAAATAAACTCTCAAAATGTCTAAAAAAAAGCCTACAGTGGAGCTCAAAAGTAAAATATAACTATAATAGAATAGCTGAAGCTAAAGTGACTCGCCATCAACCTACGACTCTCCGGGATCCTAGCTCGTTACCTGAAAGGGGGAGGGACAACGAGCGTCAAAGCGCTAGTGAGCAACATCACAATCAACCCCAAGGGAAAAGGGCTCGTTGTATACAGAAAATACAGTTATTACATATATATAAAATAAAAAATCCTATTTAGGTAATTACAATGTGAGCATATGTACGTCGAGCGAAATAATCCAAACAAGGAAACCCTCATGTATATACCATGTAGCTCAGATTGTAAGTACCTATGCATAAGAGGATTTTAGTATTTAGGAAGTTACAACACGAGCATAGGTACATCGAGCGAAATAATCCAAATAAGGAAACCCTCATGTATATACCTTGTATCTCAAATTGTACATCCCTAAATACCAAACCCAAAATCTAATACAAGAAATATTAATAAAAGAAGGCAAACTCATCTCAGACTTAATTACGGTGTCGTGTTACAACTCGTATAAATGTCGTGTCCTGCCTTTGCAAGTATAGGTGTTAACTCTCAAGGTCTAAACTGATGTAGTGGGAGTCTAACACATGGACTGCATATGTAAACGGTCCAACACATGGACTAAAAGTGATAAGTGTCCAACACATGGACTACTCATCATAATTGCCTAACACATGGACTAGATGAGTTATATGAACAGGTGCATATACCCTACTTTCTCACGTGTCTCGGTGCGCAAACCTAAACTCATGTTCGCATGACATCTCACATGTAAAGATACAGATTATACATAAATTTCTAATACCCATCATTCGAGGCGACTCCTCATTTGTGTTTAAGCACATAGCAACAATAAACAAACATAAACAATTTTAGTTAAACTGAAATAATTCAAACGGATTCAAAACTGAAGAACTACAAAAGAAGAAAACTCCTTATTAGTCGATTCATTGGTTGACTCATCAATTGACTCATAAGTCGACCAAACAAAACACAAAACTAAAGTTTTCCCTATCAGTCGACTCATTGGTCGACTCATCAGTCGACTCATGAGTCGACTCATTGGTCGACTGAGCAGAAAATCTTTAGTTTTCTGCTTTCGATGATTATCTACAAAAACATTAACTAAAGTTCTCTTTAATCATGTCCAGCAATATATTTCCGATTCTAACTCATGTGTATCAACAGAAACTAAAGGGATTTGCATGTGATCACTTACATAAAAACCTTAATCATATAAACATTTTTAAAAACGTATTGAAAATAGTAAATCCCATTGAAACTCATGTTTAAACAAATTTCCAGATCTGGATCTTAATTTACAAATTCATTTGTGAGCTTTTTATAACTGAAAAATATAGATCTTGCATCTCATAATGTAAAGTATCTATCTTTATGCACAAAATACGTTTTAGGCTCAAAAATCCGAAATAAAAACTCAAGAAAGCTATACAAACAGTGGGTGTAGGATTAGGCGAGATGTTACTCGCCTCTGATGTGCTGTAAACTCCAAAGTCCGATGAGAGGACGATCCCCCTTCGACAGCACAACAAAATCCCGCTGAAAACTCCTACGAAACTCCTCCAAAATCACCAAGAACGAATCTAGGGTTTGAGGGGAGAGGGAGGCTAGGGTTTTCTCTAGGGTCTGATGATAGCGATCAAACCCGAAACAACCAAACCAAACCCGCAAAAGAAAAGAAAAACTTAAAATCAGCCCGTCAGTCAACTCATTGGTCGACTCATCAGTCGACTCATTAGTCGACTCATAAGTCGACTGAACAGATGCAAATTTCCAGATTCGTGCATGTTTTGTTATTCAGCCAAAACCAATGCACGAAACTCTATGAAACCACACTCATACATGACTAACAACTTGCCATCAAGTATATCCATAAGCTCAAGTCATTTACCACAAATAGAATTATTTATCACTAATAATTCACATATACTCTAATAAAATACGGCGTTTTACAAAATGATCTTCGTTTGAGCTCGATCATGGTAGCGGGATGTAGTGTGATAATATCTTTGACTTGAATACACAAATGACTTCATTTTGATTTCCACTAACCTCTAAGATATCGTTGTTAAGCTCAATTCCAATCAACCTCCAACGGAGGATGTTTGTGTAGAATTTCTAACAAACAAATACAAACACTCGATAAACAATATTAGGAATTATTTGTTAATTATCTAAACTAGATTAGATAGTAGGCTCATAAACATGAGACCTAACAACAATGACATGTTTTACTGTCACAGTAATATTTCTCTAGTAAAATCAAATAAAAACAGTGTAGGTACAACCAGATACGAGAAAAGTAAAAATGCCGAAGGAAAGAAATGTCCAAAGAATATGTGAAATACCCTAGTGTTAGGGGGGTGAATAGGGTAAGGAGACAATAAATGTGCAAATAAAAAAATGACAATGCAATACACCAACTAAAATAAACGCAAAGGCAATAAAAGAGAGATGAGTTTAGAGAATAGTTAGCTAATTTCGACACGCGATATGTTCACGAGGTTTGGTCCACTGACCTATGTCTTCGCTCCCCACTCTCGAGGAGAATACCACCATCACACCCAGTTTGAAAGCTGAAACTTCTTCACAATGATCTCCTCTTGAGATCTTACAATCCACACACTTGATCCCCTTGAGATTAATCTCACTACACAATGACAATATAAGAAAGAAAACTCTCATAAAAATCCTATGACAAGGATTAAGTGAAGAAAAATTTAAAGCTAAAGGTTTATGGAGTGAGGATGTGAGAAAAACAAGCACTTGAACAAAAAATGAGAATTAGAAAATTGAAAGTTTGAGCTCCTGAATACTTAGAATATCAAACTTGGGATTTTTTACTTGATGAGTTTTTTTCTGTTGAAGTTATGAGGGTAGTTAAGTATTTATAGAAGCCCCAAACCCAAGAACAAATCCCAAACAAAAGTTAAAATCTCGTAATTTTAGCACAGTCTGAAAATAGCTGTTATAGTGTTATAAGTCGACTTGCTACAGGGTATAAGTCGACTTATAACTAGCCGTTACAGTTAAAAAGATTATATAAGTTGACTTATGAAAATGTATAAGTCGACCTATAACATATAAGTCAACTTGCCATATACATAAATTGACTCAGCAGAAACTATTTGCTAATTCTAGAGTAGATCTTAAGTCGACTTATCTGAGCCTATAAGTCAACTTATGATCATGCACAAGGACTGTGCATGTTTTGAAAATGAGTTATTAAGAGCCTTAAAAATATCAAAATAAATTCCAAAAAATGTAAAACTTTAGAAAATATTTATAAACGCATAAATAAACATGTTACAAAAAGATTTTTCTAATTTACACTTCCCAATAGTAAAAACTACTGAATTTTCAAAATAGTCCAAAAACAATGTTTTTGTGAAAGTGTGTGTGTGTGAACCCAATGAGCTTCAAATGTTATCAACCTAATAACTTGTCTACATTAAGCACTAGAGAGAAATAAATGTGCAAATATCTCACATATGCGAATACAATTATTTGGACTGATATTTGCCCATATTTTGATGAAGCTTCACTTTTGTATAGTGCTCTTGAAAGCTTTGCTTCATCATAATGCCTCCTCCTCCTTGGATATCATCATTGTACCTCTTTGTTCTATCCAATCCTCTAACGTTGGCACTAATGTGCTTGAAAAATTATTGTAGGCATATAAAATTGCTTATAGGTCCCTTAGCACAGTTCGGCATAAACCGACGAACCAACGAGCAACGAGGCCGACCGAGTTCGACGAATCGTACGCAAGCGCGGATGATCCATACGCGTTCGGAATCAAGGCCAAGTGTCAAAGAATCAACGAAGTCATCAACCAAGGGCATACTCGGACGAATCACGAATCGAATCAAGATCGGTTTCGGACTCGAACTCAGAAGTGGATTTACTGCCTAAATCAGGATCCAAATTTACTGGCCAAATCAGGTCAATGAGTCAATCAACCTACAACCGAATCACGGACAAGACCGAAAAGACGAAAATAACCAACCCACCACCTAGAGGGGCTCGCCGAAGCCGATCCACCTTCAGGTGGCTCGGCCCAAGCCGAGCCACCTCAAGGTGGCTCGGCCAAGCCGAGCCACCTCAAGGTGCTCGGCCAATGCGAGCCACCTTGGGGTGCTCGGCCCAGAGCCGAGCCACCCTGAGGTGCCGGCCCAGATCTGTGCTAGGCCACAGATCTGGGTGCTATAATAGGCAAGTGGTATTCATTTTCAAGAGGGCAAACTTTCAAGAGCCGAACTCTGCCGAGATTGAAGATGTGAACTCGGAGCTTTGAAGACTTGAAGACTGCACATTCGGATCTGATCCTCGGCGAGCATCTACGTCAGAAAAGGTTAGGATTTCGAGAGGAAGAAAGAACAGATCTGAGATCTACACGAGATCACACTCCAGATCTAAGCTTGGTCTTAGATCTCGAGATCGGCGATTATTCCCTTGGTGGACTATCCCTCCCTGCTATTATTCCCTTGCGTGAATAATACCCGTATAATCGTGTAGATCGACCGGATCTAGATCGCGCGTGGTCCAGCGATTAACCCCGGCGCAGCAAAGAACCACCAAAACGAGCGACGCAAAACAGGAGCTCGTGATTTGTTCACAGAAGGAAAGTTGTAATTTTCTTTATTTTCTTTGATTTAGTTGTAACGCGGATCTAATAAAAGACCCGGATCTTTGTAATCCAAGATGACAATTATTTTAGAAAAAGAAAACAGTTTTCCCGCGCAACAATCTGGCGACCACAGTGGGAGCCGACGATCTCGCCAACGAGATCGATGCCGTCGCAACCGCGGATTGCAATCCCGGTCGTGGAGGAGGTCGAGTACGAGTTCGACCAAGCCAAGTTTCGAGAGTACGTGTCGCTCGTCCGCGATCTACCTTCCCCCGCAAGTCAAGAAGTTCTCCTCCGGGAGAAAAGCTCGTTGTTTAAAGCTGCTCGGAAGCCAACGAAGCTCTCAACCGCAGCCTGACGCCAAAGTTGCGTCAGATGAAGTTCCACGACCTCCAACCAGGTCAGCCCACGCTTCCGCCAACGCCTCACTATTCAGGGCGTTGTGACTCTCTCGAAGAGAGCCCGCCAGAGGCGTCGTCAAGCCGCCTGCGCGACAACTCGCTAAGGTCGATGATGTCTATGGATGGACTCGGCTACAACGCAGAGTTGAAGAACAGAAGAGGCAAACAGCCTCAACCACCAATGAACGGCGACTCTTCAAGCCGCCAAGAACGAATGGGGTCCGCGTCAAACGGAACCGTTCGACGCTCGAGGAGAGATATTCGCAAGCGCCGCGCGATGTCAGTGCAGGCACGGGCTCAAGCTCAGAAGCCGAAGAAGCTGCAAAAGGATGGTGGAAGAAAAGCACCACCAACGCGCCAAGTCTGGAAAGCCTAAGTCTGAAGTGGCGACTCAGCCAAAAAGCAACGTGCAGCTTCTAAGCAAGGTCAAACTCCGGCGAGTCAACCAAAGTCGCCACTTAATCCCAATACACTTCTCCGGAGATCATGCAGATGTCACCACAGAGAAGCCAGTTTTGGAGGCCTCGGTCCAGTTCCCGACGTGAGAGCAAACTCCAGTTCACGAGCGTTGGGCCGATGAGGAACGCAGAACGACTCAAAATGCTGGGGTCGCCATCACCTCCAACATGACAAAGAGGCTCAGGGCAGCTACGCGTCCAATTTGCGGCATCGAAGTCCAGAGGCACGCTGAGACTCTGCGCCACGAAGGCACGTTGCTAGGCGTGTAACTTTTGAAAGCCCAAAGAAGGCGATCCGCCCTCAGATGGAACATATCATCTGATAATGGATAGTTTATACCTGAAAGTCGTGCCCGCACACGATAGGTTACTCCGACTGTCAAGATGAGAGTTGTATTATCGTGCTGGAATCGAACAGAACCAGGAAGAGGAGTCCCGAGAACAGGAAATTCAATGTCCCTGTTCCAAACTCATTCGGGCGGTATTCGTCGAATGCAATTGCCAATTAAGGCGTCCCCGAAGAGTTTCAGTTTTTGAAAGACTCAGTGGCGGAGACGCCAAAAACCAAGGCCTAGGCGCTTCCAACGAAGAAGAAGGGTGATTGAAGACGGAGAATTTCCGAGGTCACCACCAACATGAGAGCAAGGGACAGTCGGCACGAGATGATTTCGAGTCGATTCTGAGAGCCTCCCGACCTAGAACCCGTCTGCAGTCCGAACCATAGAGCGAGCAACCTATCGTAGGGTTCAGACAAGACGCCCTTCAGAAGATGAAGAATCTGGATGCCGCTCGCGTTGCATCAGATAATACGGTATCCAGTGAGGGACAACCCCGCGAGGCACTTATGGAAAGTCGGAGCGATGCAAAATGCTTGAAGACAGCTTTGGCTAAGCAGAAAGAAAGTTTCAAGTTTGAGATGGAGATGCATGCAGCAGATGAGAGAAATGCATGACAAAAACAATCCAGGCATTGGCGAACCAACAAGGCGAGCAGAATCGTCGTAACCCGGTTAATCTGGAAGATGAGGATCCAAATGCTCAGAATACCAATGATCATCCTGTCAATCCAGGGGGTGGTAATGAAGAATGCCAATGAAGACCAGGCGAAAGTCTGAGATCAAAAACTCGAAAAGAAAATTCACTACATGATCTCCGCTCAGAGAAAAAGAAACAGGCATTCCTTGCCCATACCCAAGAGAATGGAATCGATCCCATATCCGGTGACCGTTTAATCTAATTAACTTCATCCGTTAATGGGAATGGGTTCACCTTACCGC
>NC_033799.1:67746305-67794607 GCF_001876935.1 Asparagus officinalis | reverse complement strand
TCAACAACAATCAAATGTGAGAAGATGACTCATGTTTGAATTTATTATCTTGTTAGTTAATATCCAAGTAAAAGATGAATTTTATTATGGTCAACAAAAATAATTTTTTTTTTTAAAATCCTAATTGTCTCTAATTGTGAAGCTAACTAAAGAGGGTGGAATTGAAAACTAGAAAGAAGACTTACCCGAAAGCAATGCTCCAAATTCTTGATATTCAATCCAAGATTTTCAAGCTCCAAGCGGTTCCTTCACAAGAAAAATACACAAGTTAAAGAATCAAGTTAATAAAATCCTATTTTAGCACCTTCCCCGGCAACGGCGCCAAAAACTTGATGCGGCATAATTATGTACCAAAATTGCAAGTGCACAATTTATCAAGTTATAGTATAAAAAATATCGATCCCACGAGGAAGGTGATTTTAAGAGATTATTAAACTTGGTTCTTATATTTTGTGCATGACAATTAGGAATAAAGAATAAGTATGAATGTGATGAGTGATTGTTATGAATATTTGCAAAAGAAAATAAATTGAATTTTAGAGGAGAGAAGGAAGAATTAAAGAATAAATAAAATCATAAGACAAGAAATATGAATTAATAAAATCAAGAAATAAAACTAAGAATGAAAAGAAAATTTAAGAAAGTCAAGATGGAGGATTCAAAAGAGGTAAGAAATCTAGAATATAATCCACTAACCAATTTCAATTACAAAATATAAACTATTCTCTTTTTATCATATTTCAACTTAGATTTATTAAGCATAGATTATCAAACCATTTAAGGAAAGCGTAACCTATCAAATTATCATCTAAGCTAAAATTACTATTCATGATAAGAACAACAACATGATAATAATCCTAGAATTCATAAGCATAACCTATCAAACCATTTAAGGAAAGCATAGATTATCAAATTCTTCTTCTACCGATTAGTTCTCTAGTTGATTATCCTAAACATGAACAATTGAAGTACAAGAGAATAATTCATACAATATAAAGGAAATTAGACTAGTTTCATATAATTCTAAATTTCCTACAAGAATTAAATTCACACTCTAGTTGATTATCCTAACATGAACATTTTAAGTACAAGAGAATAATTCATACAATATAAAAGAAATTAGACTAGTTTCATACAATTCTAAGATTCTTACAAGAATTAAATTCACATCTTAAGAAATAAAAACAAGAAAAAGAAGACTAATTACAAAATTAAAAAGAAAAGAAAAATCTAAACTATGAACAAGAAATAAATCTAATTACAAAGAAAATAAAAATCTAAACTACAAAATAAATTGCAGAAATTAAATGCAAGAAAAATAAATCTACTCTACAAATTAAAGTGCAAAAAGAAATAAAAAGACAAGAAAATAAATCTACACTACAAGCATGAATTTAAATCTAACTAATAAGCAATAATAAAGAAATTACAAAAAAGAAATAAAAGAGAAAAGAAATGCAAACCTTCAAATTGCTCTTCATCTCCATCCTCATCATTCAACAAAGAGGAGAAAAAACAAATTTAAAGAGGAAAAAATTATTTTTATTAATTGCAACTAAAGTTACAATTTTTGGAAGGCCTTCTCAATTAAGAGTAGCCCTCCTCTCCAAAAGGAGTTTACAAAATTTTCACACCTCTAACCCCTCACTCTCTACCCCTATTTATAGTAATCTTCAATGAATATGAGCCATTGAGCCATTGGATTTGTCTTGATCCCCAAGCAACAATCTCCACCTTTGATTTATTTGATTTCCAAAAGAAATTCAAAATCCAATTTGTAGCAATCAATTTTCGGTCCATTTGAATTTCGGCCCAATTGAGAAAATCAAAGCTGCAGATCAAGGTCCATTGAAATTTCAGCATAATCCGATTTTCATCACAATTCCAAGTTCGGTATTCATCTCATTTGATTTTGAAAATTAAAAGCCAAGTCCACCTTTAATTTGTTTGCACACCAAGCCAAGTCCAATGTCAGCACTACATCCGGCCCATTGGAAAACAAATCAAAGCTGGAGATCAGTGAAGAAATTCGCAGCCGGCCCACATCTCAACTCCAGCAATCAACTCCGGTTTCCCAAGTCTCAACTGCAACAACAAAATTGCAAGCTTCATTTGATAAAAAAAATATGAAAGTCCGGCCCATTTGAGTTCATCTTTGGGCCTTCAAGCTTCAAATGAAAATTCAACTGAAACCGGCCCATTCAATTCCAGCAGTCCAAAGTCCGGTCTTGTAGTCTTTTCTCTTTTTTTTATTTTTTATTTTTTTTATTTATTGATGGGCTTCAAGCTCATTTGAGAATAAAGAGGACTTTGCTTCTTTTGGACATTTTGGCTTTTGGCTTCAATTGATCATTTTCTTCACTTGCTTGATGGGCTTCATGCTCTTTGGGCTTCTAAAGAGATTTTTGAGGGGTTCAAAATAGAGAAGAGAGATTTTAAGGGGTTTTTATATTTAATAATATTTATTTAGATTTTCATTCAATTATGTGCAAACTAAACTAATAACACTTATTAATAGTATATTTATTCATGTAAAATAGATAATGATGGTATAAAAATGTAATAAAATATGATTATCAGGCCCCAAGAAGAAAACTACTTCTAAACCGAAGATTGCTCCAGCTCAGCACGCTTCTTCGGCTAGAGCCTCCGGGGATGATCAAATCCTTATGCCTTCGTCGCTGGTTTCTTCAACTAATGGTAAGGTTGAACCATTGGAAGTTGGTTTGACAGGTCTTATGCCTTCGTCGCTGGTTTCTTCAACTAATGGTAAGGTTGAACCATTGGAAGTTGGTTTGACAGGTCTCTCATCCCCAACCCCTGATTGACGATCTGTATTTAAGCTCAAGAGATAATTCTGAGCTGGTAATCAATTTTAAGAAAACGCATGGCTAGCTCCATCATTCATAAAATTTCAACGCAGGTTCAGACCCTGCGTTTAAAATCTTGGGTATAGGTTGAGACCCTACGTTCAAGATTCCGAACGCAGGTTTGAACCTTACATTCAAGATTTTTAGATGTGGGTTAAGACTCTGCGTTCAAGAATCCGAACGCAGGTCTAAACCTTGCGTTCACAAATTTAGATGCGGGTTGAGACCCTGCATTTAATGATCTGAACGCAGGTCTGAACCTTACATTCTTGAATTAGACTTCTTCTGACTAATTTTTCTATTTGCAGTATGCTACTCCAGCGAGCCTCTTTCTTTCAACCACTACTTCGGTCATGCGGGAGGTGCGGAGAAAAATACAGTCTTCAGCTTTGCCTTCGAGTATCCAGTATTTCAGAATACCCACAAAGAACGGTCGAAGCTCATCACCCAAGCCTTCCCCGAGACTCTTAGATCATTGGTTACGGATGCTAAATTTGAGACCGCTGAACGTGAGATTTTACAGAAACCATCCTTCCTTTTCGGGGATTCTATTAAGATGGACCCCAAGCGAGTGTCGGAAGGGAACTACAAATGGCTGAGGACTGTCAATAATCGTCGCCTTTACCTTCCAAATTTGGAGCGGATGTGGCCGCTTTCTTATTATCAGTGCGCTTCTATCCCGCGGTCGATGAATTGAGAACTCGTTCAGGACCAAGGAGGTGTCGCCACAGGGCACATCACTCATCGGGGCACACATCCGGCCGGTTTCAATAATTTTATGGCTTTGAAGCCAGGTTTATTCCAAAAAGAGCATCCTGTCGGAGAGCCTGCTAAATTTGTTGAGGTGTTCATTAGAACATTTATTTCTATCAAAGGAGAGTTCCCTGCTCGGGATTTCAGGGCCCCTACTTGGGTTCACTCCAGTGATACGGATTGGTGGGCCCGGATGATAAATTTCGTCTTGGAGGAACTAGAAGAACCTTTGAGGATTTCGGATTTGAGAGTTCTAATAATGGCCACTCGATATGGCATTTCTCCGAATTACAGCGGACTCTTTGCTATGCTGGAATTCTACAATCCTCATACCGGCACCTTTTTTACCCCAGTTGGTGAACTGGGCTTCGCTCTCTACGAAATGTTTAAAATTTCTGGATTGTCCTTTGGAGAATTGCCTTATGAGGAGTTTGTTCCCGGAAGCAGGGAATTAGAGATCCTAAAAAATGGTGCTCCCGAAATCTACGACACTTACTGGGAATTGATGTGCCATTTCTAGATATGTGCGCAAATTACCGGGAAAAGAGCAAGCGGCGTAAAACAAGGACAGTGGGCGGAGTAATTTTTTCGCAATCTGTGGGACAAAGAAGCTGAGGTGACTCGCTTAGCGGCCAGTACTCTCGAGGAGATCACGGAACGCATCCATGATGCAACCTCCCAATATACTTGCGAGGCCGAGGAGGATGTCTTCCCAGCGTTTACCACGTTCGAAAGCTTCCACTATCAGGCAGATTGGTTGAAGCGTTGCGTGGTACCCACAAGACCGGTGGACGCTATTACAGTAGAGGTCTTATACCCTACTGTTCTATTGGCTTATGGACGACCCTTGAATCTTCTTTCAGCCATGGTATGCTGCTTACAAAGTGGCCTGCGGGAACTATCTTCCGAGTTTATTGCTGTCAAGAAGTTGGATTCCGACGAGAAGACTATCATTCAGACCCCCAACCCCTCGGGTGCCGATGCTGTATATTTATTTGGTATCTTGGTTCGTGTTGCACTGCCCTCCGATAATGACGACTCCTAAATCAAGTGGCACTTCAACTCCTCTTGTTCAGCAATTAGAAACCTCTGAATGGGCCGGTTGGTATCAAGTTAAATTCCGTAAAATATTAAGACGGGATTATAATTACGAGATTGCTTGCAAGTTTCTCGCTTTCGAGGGCGGCGCGTATGGAGAACTTCATCAAGACACTCCGGGGTCGAATTCTTTCACCATGCTTAGCAGGGGTGCCTTTTGGTGGCTCATAAACATTCGTCCGGGCTATCTTATTTTTCGACAAGGGAGGAAATGCTTTATTGAACCCTATCAGCCTTATCGCTTTTCTCGGCAATTTGGCTATGATCAGCTCTATGTTGGGAATCCAAACCCTACTCTTGCGTACACAGGTAATGTGTATGAAGGAGCAAGAGCTTGGTACTACTCAGTGGCTGGTTGTACCGGAGCAAAATTTCGGCTGCCACATAAGATGCCCAATGCTCGTACTTCTCTGAGCTTCTGCACCTGGTACCAGGCTGCTTCTCAGATTTCAGCCTACAATATGAATACTTCTTGTTTGAAGGCCATCCGCAAATGGTATGCTTCGAAAAGAGATGCTAAAAGGTTTCGTGCCCAAGGTGCCAACGAATATTTGTCATATGAAAAGTCGATTACAGAGGGCGGACGGAAACAGTCACCAGAGCGAGCTCAGGAAGAGGTCAGGATGCCGGATACTCGCGAGGTGGAAGCTTCAAGAGTTCAGACTCGGAGTAAGAGTGCCACTGGAAAAAGAGCGCTAGGGCCGGTCGAAGAAGGAAAGTATGACAAAAGAGCTCGTCGGAAGTTAACGCTCGAACCTCCTGCTTCTAAATTTATGTCAGATGCTCAGAAAGCATGGCATACAAAAGAAGAAGAACAAGAATCGACTGCCATGGAACTCTCGCTTCAGCCTGTTCTCCCCACAGTTGGTCCTGCTCTAGGAGGCCATGATTCTTCTGCTCATTCATTGCATGAAGAAGAGCGTGGAGATGAATCTTTTGCAGGGGGCGCAGAGTTTGTCCCCGAAGACACGCTTCATGATACTGCCTCCATTGCCTCTCATGTTGCAGAAGACATAGCTCCAGTCCAAGAACCTCTAGAGGCTGCCCAGCAAGGCTTAGCAACAGATAAGTCTCCTTCCGCTTCTGTGTTATTACCAATTGTAGGCGACTCACAGCCTAGCCCTACTACTGGAATCATAGCAAAGCCTACTGTCGCTGAAGATGCGCCAGCATTTCCCCCCGTAGGTGAAGAGGAACCTATGGATCATAGCGATGGTGCGGGTGCCACAGATGACGAAGACGACCAAAGTGGGAATGAAGGGAGCAATGACAACCTGGGTGATGACAGCGATGATCTCGATGACTGGGATATTCCACCACCATCTTTTTCCGACAAAGCGTCAGCCTATGTTCCTCTACCTCTCACTGGTAAGTGTCGTTTGTTTCGACTCGCGACTAATCTTGATCTGTATTTAAATGGTTTTCTCATACAGATCCTATGATACATGAGGCGAGTACTGTCACCCCTCCTCCGGCGCAACAGCTTATACCACCACTAGCTCAGGTGTCAAAACCACCTCATTTGGAGATTGCAACGACGGCCCTCCCTCCGACGACTTTATTGACAATTTCTCTAGCTTCTACAGAAGTTGTAGATGTGCCAAGGTCATCTCAAATGGGGGAACTGATGGCTATGCAATCGAGCCCATCTCAGCTGGATATTGGCACTCCTTCTCAAGCTACTACACCGAAATCGCCTTTCTGTGCCGTCTCCCATAGCTGTTTCGAGTCCCACGGACGTGCCAGATTTTCTCAAGATTTCCCTTGACTATTTAGAAAGTCTCACCGAGAAAGTGATTGAGGTTGTATTGGCCGGCCGAGATACTTTTGAAATCTTCAAGCCTATGCTCACAAATAGTTTAAACAACCTCAAGTTCGTGGGTGATGCCGATACTGTTCAGCGTTGCTCAGAAACTATTTTGCACCTAGAGGCACAGCTAAGGTTCTTAGAGGCTTTAAGTCGTGTTGATATCCAGGCGCAGATTGCATCCACATTCGAAGATATTCGGGCTGAAGAAGTTAATAAGTATGAAGTCGCTCGACGTCATATAGTAGAGCAAGAGGTCGAGGTGGAGCATCTGCAGCAACTGCATGCTCAAAAGCAAGCTGAGCTAACGTTCTCCAACACTTCTTTGGAGAATTTACGGGAGAAGATCATTGCCGCTGAAGCAGAGTTGACTAGGATGAAGGCTTAATTCAAGCGAGAAGAAGCCATCGTCACTGAGCTCAACGTCAAAAGTGCTACCTCTCTGGTGAATTATCGCCAAAAGGCTAGTGCTCTGGACGAGGCTAAGAAGGAGGTAGATGTTATGCTGTCTAGTGAGGACGAGCTTCGGAACCGGGCCGAGATGTTGGTTCGGGCTGACCATAAAGGAAAACTTTCTGAGATTAAGTCTCAGCTAGCTTCATTCAGTCTGATGAATTGATGAGCTTACTCTTGTATCGTTCTTTTGGTAGGAACAACACTTATCTTAGGTCACCTTGTTTTCCTTTGAATAAAGGTAGTGCTGCCTTTTGGCTTTTCATTGTTTCTTTTTCATATCATATTTTGACATGGAACTATGAAATACCAGTTTGATGTTGCGACAATAACTATTTATTCCTCCTGTATTACGTTTTTGCCTTAAATACTGGAAGAATCCTGTAAGTGTCAGGAATGTAATACTGACGTGGCACACTTCGTGGTCCCGTCGCTCTGTTGTTAAGAGTCGACGAATGGGAGGTGTTGCTGTTGGTGCAACTTTGAGGACCTATCGCTCTATTAACGAGAGTCGATAAGCTAGAAGTGTTGCGTTTGGAGCAACTTTGAGGACCTATCGCTCTATTGGTGAGAGTCGATAAGTAAGAAGTGTTGCGATCGGAGCAACTTTGGGAACCTATCGCTCTATTGGTGAGAGTCGATAAGTTAGAAGTATTGCGATCGGAGCAACTCTGGGGAAGGTAGGGTTTAAATTTTTGTGGAAAATGAAACCCATCTCGAGCAGCATATTTTCCAAAAATCTGATTTTAGGAATAGGGGTACCCCCTGTGTTCATGCTCTTGAATTGGGCTGCGTATTTTTGACAGAACGCATCCCTAAACCATTGCGTTTGGTCTGACTTTATGGACGTAGGGTTTTGTCCCGCGTCTAATAGGAAGTTGAAGCGGCTGTAATGATGAAGAGACCATACCCGTCGGGAGTCTTGGAACTCTACCTCATTTAAGTATTCATAAATAGGCTTGATTAGTCTTGTCACAAGCCTTAACGCTTAAACTTCTCCCTTGAACTTCAGAAACGAGTTTCTTCTTCTCGTTTATTTCGTCTTACCTTCTGGCCATGGCTTCCGAGAAGTCTCGCTCGAACGGAGGCAAAAAGAGGGCGCGCCCTACGCCGCCGTCGGAGCATGCTTTTGGGTCCACCTTCGGACCGTCATCGGTGCCTCCGACGCCTGGACATCGAAGTAAATTTCGCTGTCTTCTTTGTTTTAAGCATTTTTTGTCAATGGGTTTTCTTGAAATTCTATAGATGATTTCTGGTTGATGATGACGAATAAAATTCGTCTTTTCAATCTTGAATGTGCACAAAATTTGCATTTCTCTTAGTGCAACCTGTTCATCTTCTTGACTTTGGATCCTGAAAGAACTTCCTGTGTCCATTGTAATGATGAAGAATCCAACTCTTGACGTTGAACACACGGAGAAGTTTCTGTGTTTGTTGATAAGATTTGTTCGTTTTAGATACGAACAATCATTCATGCGTTCTTTGATCTTGAATGTGGAAGAAAACTTCCGTGTTTATTGGTAAAATGAAGGGTTGATCCCTTAATCTTGAACGCAGGAAGAAGCCTTGCGTTCATAGCTGTTCAACGCAGGTTTAGCTTCCTTGCGTTCAGGCTGATCTCGACGCATGCTTAGATCACTGCGTTTGCATATATCTGCATTTCTGATTTAGCTTTTTATTTGCCCTATTGTCGTATCTGACGATGAAGGGGAAGGATTGTTTCAAGAAGACGCTCCTCCTATTCCACCCATATCCGTGATCTTGCCGCATGAGGACTTCGAGCGGGTGTGTAATGAGACTGTTCGTCTGTCACCGAATTGTGTTCTTTTCCTCTCTAGGCGTTTAGAAAATCTGGTGAGGCAAGCTCTCTCCATTATGATGCATGGGTGGGGCTCCTTTCTTGAGTTTCGAGCGCCTATTGTAGAAGGGTTGAAGGCTCTTGCGGAAGTCAACCCCCTCTACGCTAAACGTTTTGACGAGACGATATATCGATACTCGGGGGCCGCTCGCTATCTAGAGGAGTTGCAGCACACAGACTTAGAGTCTAAGATCCAATGGGCCATCGGCGACGCTATGCTGAAGGAGGGAATTGCTGCTAGGGTCCGAGTCTTGGATATTTCAGAGAAGAAGGCTCGTATCTGGAGCTTGCAGAAGCAACGTCGCCAGGCTAGGGCCAGACTGAATGCATGGGAGATTACTCAGGAAGAGTTCAGCCTTGAGGATGCCACTTTCGCATCAGAAGTTCAAGCTGAGAAGGAGGCTGTCAAAGTGCTAAAACAGGAGGCCTCTGCTGCTGCTGCGGTTTCTGATGCTGAGCTTCATAAGAGAGTTAGAGAAGAGGTGCTGGCGAAGCATGAAAAATCCATATCGAATACAGAAGCTCATCTTATGAGTTTCTCTTTATTTTAAACCCCAGCAACTCTTACTTTTTGTTTTGGATTTTGTAATAACTCTATGTTATTTCTTCAAACACTTATTATCTGCATGAAATGAACTGCTGCTGTTTTTCTTGCATTTTCTGTATTTGTCTGGGATGTTGCAGTCTTGTTGTGATGTTGAGATTTCTAAAAATTATCTCACTGCGTTTGAATGATTTGAACGCAGGCTTATTGAGGACGCATGGTTTCGTCTTTGCGTCCAAATAAGTTTGAACGCAACTCCAAGGCTAGACTTGCGTTTAGAGAGATCTGATGCATTCCAATTTGCTGAGGATCCCTTTTAACATGGATTTGCCTCTTTATAGGAACCAAGAACGCAGGTTTAAAACTTGCGTTCAGGAGATTTGAAACGCAGTCGTAGAACTTGCGTTTGAGGAAGCCAAACGCTCCTTCAACCTTGGGTACGCCTCTTAGGTTGCTAAGACTTTTCCACTGAACCAAATCAATCCAACAACTTAAGAAATTTTCTTTATTATAATATTTCTCGACAACTTAAATCGTCAGAGGTGTAATATTAACTTGACGACATACAAAGTAGGAGAACTTATTTGTTCATACAAACATTTGATGAGCAACCCCCAGCTAAGCTCAAGAGACTTGCAGCTTATGGGTAATATTTCTTGAGAAATTTTCCATTAATTGGCATCATGAGTCTGTCGCCTTTCTTATTGATGAGACGGTATGCTCCGTTGGCATAGACTGTCTCAACGACAAAAGGCCCTTCCCATTTGGGATTAAATTTTCCTTTGGTTTTATGAGTCATCACCATGGGTCGTCGGTTAGCCAGAACCAAATCGTCTTTCTTAAAAATCCGTTCCTTAACCTTTTTGTTGTAGGCTTTAGAAATACGGGCTTGATATAGTTCGATCTGTTGCTGAGCTTGAAGTCTCTTGTCGTCTAAAGCTTCGAGTTCTTGCAAGCGTCGTTGGTGTTTCTCTTCCTCCGTCAGTCCGGTTGTAATAGCAATTCTTAAGGAAGGGATTTGGATTTCTAATGGCAATACGGCCTCACAGCCATATACTAAAGAGAATAGCGTAGCTCTTGTAGGGGTCCTCACTGTTGTGCGGTAAGCCCACAAACATTCGCCAAGTCTTTCGTCCCAATCTCGTCGGCTCTTGGAGACAAACTTTTTGAGGAGCTTCACAATGGTTTTGTTAAAAGCCTCTACAAGACCATTCGCTGGCGGATAATACGCCGTGGATGCAATACTTTGGATGCGAAATTTATCACAGAATCTCTGAAATCCAAAGCTAACAAATTGTGTCCCGTTGTCGTGAACTATTCGTCTCGGGACTCCAAAACGGTAGATGACGTGATGCTTAATAAACTTGATTACATTTGAGGTCTTGACTTCTTTCAATGGGATTGCCTCCGCCCATTTGGAGAAATAGTCGGTTACGGCCAAAATGAATCGGTGTCCCTTGGACGTTGGAGGGGAAATTGGTCCTACGATATCCATCCCCCACATTTCGAATGGCCAAGTTGCCGATGTGGGGGTGTAAGTTTCCTGGTGCTTGGTGGATGAAGTCTCCATGAATTTGGCACGCGTGACAGCATCTAGCGTAGTCGACTGCATCTGAAAACATCTTCGGCCAATAATAGCCGATTCGTCGAAGACGATCTCCCAATTTAGCTCCGGGCTGATGAGCCCCGCACATTCCATCGTGAGCTTCCTTAAGGGCCTCCTTCGCCTCCTTTCGAGAGAGACATCGAAGCAAAACTCCGTCATGTGATTTACGATATAGGGTTTGAGAGACTGTATCATAATAGAATTGGAAGGCCTTTCGTTTGATAGTGGCCGCTTCCTTAGGGTCATCAGGCAATACTCCGTATATGGCATAGTCGATATACGGGAACCGCCAATCTCTAGCTTCAAACTCCATCGAGGTTGTACAGACTTCCCCCGTCGTCGTCTTATCGGAACTTTCCTCCATATGTATCTTGAAACAGTATAACTCACGTCCTGTAACCGAGATTGTTGTTTCAGCCCCTGGAGGCAGCGCTAATGAAGTTGCCAGCGAGGCTAAAGCGTCTGCGTAAGCATTCTGAGCTCGTGGAATGTATTCAATAAAGAAACCTTCGAACCTCTCAGCTTGCTTTAGCACTGCGACGTAATACGGGATGAGATCCTCATGTCGCACTTCGTATTCCCCTCGGACTTGATTAACGATGAGCTGAGAGTCACCGTACGCTTCGAGGTGCTGAACATTAAGTTCTTCGGCAAATTGCATTCCTAATAGCAGAGCATTATACTCGGCTACATTGTTGGTGCAGGGTTCGATTAGGGAAAACCCCCTTGGGATTACGTGACTGTTCGGCGAAACGAGTACGACTCCCACTCCTGCGGTGATTGCTCCGTGAGGGTTTACTCTAGATGCACCGTCGAAGAATAATTTCCACACCTGCGTGGTTTCTTGAGTAATGCAAGTTTCAGCGACTTCGTCAGGCAACTCTTCATACAACTTAGATGTCCCTGGCACCGGGTGATCAGCTAAGAAATCTGCCAATGCTTGACCCTTAACTGCCTTTTGGGGCATAAACTGCATATCATATTGTGACAAGAGAATGGCCCATTTTGCGAGCCGGCAATTTAGAGATGATGGCTTTGTCATCAGCACTCTCAAGGGATTCACCTTGGAGATGACGTGAATTGTTTGTCCAACTAGGTAATGTCGCATCTTTTGAACCGCGAATACCAAAGCGAGACATTCTTTTTCAACTGGATTGTATCGGTGTTCGGCTCCCATCATAGTCCTGCTTAGGTAATAGATGACTTGCTCTTGACCCTGATCGTTATTCTGTGCTAATAAAGCTCCAAGAGAATGTTCCATGGCTCTCACATATAACAGGAATGGCTTTCCTGATTTTGGGGCCACAAGAACCGGTGGTTGAGTAAGATACTCCTTAATTTCTTCAAAGGCTTTCTGACAATCTTTATCCCAAACAAAGGATACTCCTTTCTTCATGAGCTTAGAGAAAGGCTGGCAACACCCTGAAAGATTTAATATAAATCTACGAATATAGGCTAGTCTACCTTGCAAACCTCTGAGCTCTTTGAGATTCTTCGGAGGTGGCATGTCTTGGATAGCACACACTTTCTCCGGGTCAAGAGAAATCCCCTTAGATGTAACTATAAATCCCAAGAACTTTCCGCTTGATACCCCAAGGAATGATTTTGTTGGGTTCATCTTTAATTGATGTGCTCGCATGATATCGAACATTGTCTTCAAGTCTGTAAGATGATCACCTTTATGTTGGCTTTTTACTGCTATATCGTCAACATAGCACTCGATCTTCTTTCGTAGATGCTCGTGAAAGATGGCATTCATTGCACGTTGATAAGTTGCACCCATGTTTTTTAGGCCGAATGGCATCACTGTATAGCAATATACCCCCAGTGGTGTTCTAAAAGCGGTATGCTTTTCGTCTTCTGGGTGCATCTTGATCTGATTGTACCCAAAAAACCCGTCCATGAAAGACATCCTTTCATATCCACAGGTGTTATCGATCTCATCTTTTGGACAAGCTGCGTTAAGATCGCGAAAGTCGATGCATATCCGGACCTTACCGTTTTTCTTGGGAACTGGAACAATGTTGGCTACCCAATCTGGGTGTTGCTCTTCCCTAACAAAACCTGAGTCTATGAGCTTTTTAACTTCTGACTCAATTGATTCCATGATCTCTTGACGAAACCTGCGTTGTTGTTGTTTAACGGGTTTTGCATCCGGATCGATGTTGAGACGGTGTATGGCAACTTTCGGGTCAAGGCCAGGCATATCTTCATAATTCCAAGCGAAGACATCTATATATTCTCGGATGAGAGATATAAGACCTTCTTTTTCGGATGATGATAAGTCTTCAGCTATGAAGATAGGCTTGGGGTTAGATTCATCTCCCATGTTGACCTGAATCACTTTGTCCTCAGTGGGTGGCTCGCGTTGTTCGAAGCACATGTCCCACAAGATGTTAAGACGTTTGATCTAAGGGTCGTCAGTGGATTCAATTAATCCTTCATCACCCCCTGCGTCTTCTTCTGGATGACTGGTTGAAGCCATGTTCACAGTTAGACTTTTAAAGAAAGGCCCAACACTGATGTCGGATTCCCAAGAAGATGTTCCGGATGAATGATCCTGACGTAGGTAATTACTGACTTCATTTTCTGAGGCTGATGGGGTTGTGATGTAGCCCACGCCTCTTCCGGTTTTTTGATAGTAGTCTGGAGGTTTTCCTTTGGGGGTAAGAGACATTCGGATCGGTGTTCGCCTTCCTTTCCCAAAGTTTAAACCCTGTTTTTCATTAAAGTTATACCCCATGCGTTTCATTAAGTGTATAGAGTTGGGTTCATGGTAATGAAATTGAGGAACTCCATCATCTTCTTCTGAGCTTCCCCGTCGGAGAGGTGTGGGTTTAACTTTACCGAGACGGATTGGCTTTTGGCTTTTCTTTTTAGACGGGACTTCGAAGAAAGCCTTTTGTGCATCTTCTACTTCTTCATCGGAAGCGAAGGATGACTTAATTGGCAGTGTAAAACATGCCTCCGCACACAATGTGTGCCATGAGCGGGTACCTGCATCATGATCATTCTCTATTTGTCCAACTTTAAAAGATTCACCAGACAAGTACGCCAAAATAAAATATTCATTAATGCACCACTCGCCCTCACTCGGTACATTATTATTGTCCTCGACTGGACCAATTACATTAAAGTTCAGCTCCCATGGACAATTCCCTTCCGGGTCTGGTTCGACATCTGCCTCATTACCACTGTCGATATCTTCTGTCTCTTGTGACTCCGAATAGAAGACAGAATCCGTATGGAAGTTTTCCACTCCCTTGAAGGGGTATTTCTCCGCAATCAGGGTCCGAACTTCATCTCCATCATTGACATACTTCATAACTTGATGCAATATGGATGGGACAATACAATTTGCGTGAATCCATGGTCTTCCTAATAACAGATTGTAGGACGTGTCTGCATCTATAATGTAACAAGCCACTTTGGATCTGAGATCTCCAATCTGGCATCTGAGTTTGATCTTTCCCATAGGCCGAGTGCTGTTAGCATTGAATCCGAAGATGGTAGTTTGGGTAGCATGCAACCGATGTAAGGGAATCCCTAAAACTTGCATAACTCTGTATGGCATGATGCTAAGTGCCGAGCCTGGGTCGACCTGAACGCGGCTGATTTCTGATGACCCGATGTATCCTGTGTAGTACAGGGGTCTGTCATGTTTATGTTTTACTTGCATATCTTCCTGAGTGAATGATATGCAAGGTAGGCTTTTGGCTGCTTGTAAACACTGCCGACAGGACTGATCTTCAGACACTTCAGAAATTGGAGTAACCCGAGTGATGAAACTCTCCGTGTTCTTTAAGGCTTCAATTAGAGCTTCTCTGGTGGTTTTGGACAACTTCAAGAGCTCATAAAGGGTGATCCTGGCAGGTATGTTGGCTAACTGCGCTATTACATTAAATTGGTAAGGGGCGCTCGTTTCGCCAAGATCTTGGTGAAGATTTTTGTTGAACCGGAGATCTTTTTGCTTCCATTTATCGGTCGGCTTCTTTTGTACAGAACCCCCAGCATCTTGCGGCTATTCTTCGGCTTCTTGAGCATTCTGGCCATAGTCTCTCAAGTAAACTTTCCCTGACCGAGTGCCAGGGTTGCCTTCCGGGTACGCCGCTAGGATGATTCTCTCTTCTTCTGAGTGGTTTAAGATGGTCAATATTCTCACTAACAGAGGGGCTAATCATGTTGGATGACTTAGCCTTGCCTCTTTTCTGCTTGAACGAGGTGTTTGTCCATTGTTGATCTTTAATTAGGTCAGGATGGACCCACATGATTTTTCCTTTTGGAGTAGTGAGGGGTACCAACCCCCTGCCCTTCTGATTGTGTAAGTCAGTGTTCTTCAAGTGCATTTCCCTTTTATGGACGGGAATGACACCATCTGCAGCAGCTACAAGGGGAAAGTCACAGAACTGGACCCCAATCAGGTTAGTGGATACAATCTTCTGTTCCGGCTTCAGAGTGAGCACGTTAGCGTTCACCAAATTTTACAAGATGTCTTTAAAGACATAGCACTTTCTAGTAGGATGTCCCAAGAACCTATGATAGCGACAGTAATTGGGGTCATCTACCTTCCCCGCTTCATCTGGTTTTCTGATTTCAGGGAGTTGCAATTTATTGTTCTTCCGAAGTAGTTGGAACAGAGTGTCCACATGCTCTTCCTTGAACGAATATTGCTTGGGCGCTCTTTGCTGATTGGGTGTCTTGCCTTTCTTAGCAGGCGGTGGTACTTGCGTGTAGTCAGCTGCTAAAGTCTCTTTTCCCTTAGACCACTGGGTGTTGTTCTGATTGCGTTGCTGCTGCGGCTTGGGTTGTGGCTCTTCTTCAGCTTTGATCCGAGCGACAATCTCTTCAGCTTGCTCCCCTTGCGAAACCAGTTGTCTCCAGGAGCGACATTCTGCTACCCCCATCTGAGCAAGGAGCTAGGTCTGCAAGTTGTGCCTGCAAGTTTCAACCAAGGTTGATTGAGTCATACCTGAGGGGCATCGCAATGCCATGCTGCAGAATCTTTCAACATAGGTCTTAATAGATTCTCCCTTCTTCTGCTTAGTGGTGAGAAGAGTCGGGACCGAAACCTCTGTGTCATCTTCAAAGAATCTGGCCAAGAAAAGCCTTTCCAAATCTACCCATTTCTGAATAGATCCAGCAGGCAATTTCATAAACCATTCAAAGGCTACTCCTTTAAGGGTACCGATGAACAAGCATGTCAGGATTGCATCGTTTGCTACCACATCTCCGGTCTGTGACTTGAAGTAGTAGATGTGTTGGTTCGGTGATCCTGTACCATCAAAAGGTTGCAGCGTTGGAGCCTTAAACTTTGGTGGATAGGGAGCTGTATCCCATTCTGCAGGGTAAGGCTGTATCACTCCTTCCTCGCGAAGCTCGCTTCTGTTGGCCATTGCGTTAAGGCGGGCTTCTAGCTCATCCACTTTGGTTGACTGAGGATACAGCTCTTTATCCATCTCTTTCTCATTGTCAGAAGAAGAGTCCAAGTTGTGAGTCTCACGATCTGAATGTTCGTGTGCTTTTTGCTTTCCCTTTGACGTTGTCCTCCGGGAAGACTCGGGTTTTGGCCCCTTTTCAGCGAGAAACTGGGCCAACGTGTCCTTCAATTGGAGAAGTGTTTCTTGTTGCGCCTGGAGCATGACATGATGTTCATCCACTCTTTTGGCTATGTCCTCGGGGTTTCCCGTCATGTAAACAAAAACCTTTTGTGCTCCGACAGAGCTTGAAGATTGAGATTCAGCTATTGCCGAATGTTCATCACTTGTCGTAATCCCTTTGGCCAACTTTCGATAGTCTACTGAGCGGATAGCTCCGGTCCGTGATCGAGTATGTCGATATACCCCTTTGAACTCATCGCAAATTTCTCGAACAGTCGGGGAATGGCTTCTTTCTGAATCATCAGAACTAGGACACGGGGCCTTTCCTCTGCTGGTCATGTTGATGGTAACCTGAGGGTATTCGGCTTCAGAAACTTTCTTCTTTTAACGTCGTCGTTTGGTAGGTCTTGCGACGTCAGACAGTCTGTCGAATACAGACCTGCGAGGCTCAAGCATACAACAATGACATTCGGAAAGGACTGTTGAAATAAGCCGCTCACAATGACATGAATGAGCCGCTCGTTGCATTGGCTTTTCTCTGGAGAGTAACTCTCGCAAATCAGAGACTTGAGGATAATTCTTCGTCGGGGGTGAGACCCCCTGTCCTTGAGTGGGCGAAACTGGTTCTTGTTGGACGTGAATCTTAAACCTACGTCGACTCTCTTGAACTTGGCGGACCACATCGCATTCGGGAATCGAAGTGCGAGGGTCGCGTTGTGACCTATAAACATCAGGCCTTGGCCTGCGTTTAGTTGATGAAACAGACCCCTTAGGGTCTTGTTTTGTTTGGACGCACTCATGAGGTGCCTGTTTTCCCTTAACAGGGCTGTGTTTTGATTGGACAACGCACCACTGAGGGTCGCATTTAAGTTGAATCACCCAAGGTTTATAATTGGATTCATTACCTCGAAGTGTGCATTCTGGAGTATGAACGCAATGCTTAGGCAGAGCTTCGGAAACGCAATACTCGTGTTGGACCAGGGATTAATTTTCTCGGAGATGTGCTCGTCGGATGGATCTTCTTCGTCTTCGAGCGGCGTTTTTCTTGGCTTGTTTCAAGGCCTTAGCAGCAGCGTCGTCGGCGTTGATTGTGCATTTCTCTGTCATAGGCCTCTTACAACCCAGTACACGCCGTGTCGAAATGGGCGTGGGATCTTCAGCTTGCAGAGCGATTCAGCTTGCAGAGTGAGTTTGAGGCTTTGGCCAAAGGAGAGGACTTTCTTTGGCGTCTCAACAGCAGTTAAGACCTCTTTAGAGCTCTTACAGGCATCTCGCCTAGCTTTAGGGCTAAGCGATCCAGAGGAGAGGACTTCCTCGTACTTGGCTTGGTCAAACTCCACGACTAGAGTTTCGACCGTGGTTCCAGTGAAATGAACGTCGGATTGCGCCACCACTTCCTCGTCAGAGAAGTTAGTCCCTAGCAGAGTCGCCATCTTTTGTTTGTGAAAAATTTATAATAAGAAAAATGAATGAAAGAAATGTATTTGATTTTATTCTCTCTAACTGCTTAGAAAAAGAATGATTACAACTCTCTTAACTCTCGATTACAATTGGATTTCCGATTACAAAAGAGAAGAGAATGATCTGGATCCTCTCATTTGTTTAATTCTGGGTTCTTCTTGGTAGCGATGAGATGCTTCCCTCGAATGTTTGCATCGAGTTTGCTTCTCGTTGACGATCCGAATATCTATGCTCACTGGAACAACAGTCTTGTCTGGTTGATAACTCTTGACGAGTTTCGTGATTTAGAACAAGCAACAAACCATAGTAATAGAGTTGTTCAAACCGAAAATAATTCGGTTAATAGGCCAAGTATCGACAGTCTGGAGCTCCTCCGTTTGTTGATTCCCCAGACTATGTAAGGAGTCAATCCTCTTTCTCCGATTCTGGAAAATCTAATCAGAAGATCCTCTCCAAGTGATCAAAATCTGATCCCAACAATCCAAAGATCCCCCCTGAACTCTGTTGAGTTTGTTGATATTTATAGGGAGATTAGGGGTGTAACTAACCCCTTAATCCGCTCCTAAATGATAGGTTTAGTTGCCTCATTAATCGGTTGTAACAACCCACTAAAACCACTCCCCAGATCGTGGGTGATCAGCGGTCTTTTCGTAACCGTATGGGTTGTGTTTGAACGCAGTATTTGGAAGTGCGTTCTTCAGCGTTGTGAAGTTGCATTATGCAGCAATTTGGAGCTGCGTTCAACGACTGATTGGAGCTGCGTTTGAGCAACTGTTTGAACTACGTCGGGCGGCGATTGGAGCTGCGTTCGAGCTGTGCTTGGCAGCGATTGGAGCTGCGTTCGAGCTGATTGTTGAAGCTAGCTGCGTTCGAGCTGTGCTTGGCAGCGATTGGAGCTGCGTTCGAGCTGATTGTTGAAGCTGCGTTCAGTGGCTGATTGTTGAAGCTGTGTTCAGCGGCTGATTGTTGAAGCTGCATTCAGCGGCTGATTGTTGAAGCTGCGTTCAGCGGCTGATTGTTGAAGCTGCGTTCAGAAGTTGATTGGAACTGCATTCAGGTTTCTTTGTCTTTATATATGGATGACACCAATGACCAGTAAAGGAGGTCTTATTCAGGTCATTTGTGACAATTGAGGCATCTCAATAACGCTCTATCAACTGCAGGTCACGATCTCCACTAAGATTTCTTTGCATGGTTTAACCATGTGCTCCTCAGTGTGTCGAATATCCTTACACTGCTCATCAGCATCTCTAATAGTTGCTGATATAATATTAGTCATGTTGTTGTCGCAGCCATCAATATCAATCATCTCACATAAGAAGCTGCATTTGTATTTGCAGCGGTTGAAGCTGCGTAGGTGATTGAATTGGTGTTGTGTCTTGACGATGGTACGTAGGGAGGGCTTCTACGTCTTGGTTTGAAGAGATCGTCGACTTGTAATCTCTTTCTGTCAGAGTGTTGCTAAAGATCGTCGTTTTGTAATCTTTGCTTTAGCTCTTCGATATGTGAAAGTCTTCAAATTGTAGCCTTCTGGAAGTCGTCAGATTGTAACTTCCATCATCGGTGTTTGATGGGGAATCAACTATCTATTATTATTTTTAGACAGCCTACAACCATTCTTCATAATAACATATTATACTTTGTTTCATAATTGCTCTTCTTTTTTATAGGCATAAAGGAACCTTACTTGCCGTAGCTGCTCTAAATAGAGATGGGAGAATGTTTCCCGTAGCAATTTGCATATGCATGTAAAACCCCGTAAAATTTAAAAATATTATGAAAAATAATATGAAATAATTTTTATTATGGATGATACTATTCTAGGATGAATGAGTATGTTTAAAATCAATTTGAGATCTAGTATGTACATATAAGTGTAAATATACAAGCATAAACATGCATATATGATGGATCAGTTGGCTAGAAGTTAGCCACTGGTCGGTCGACTGATAGCAAGCATCAGTTTACAGATAGGAGATTACCAGTCAACCGATGTCAAGAATTAGTCAACCGGTAGGTGCACAGAACCAAGGTTTCTATTTCGGGTGAGCTGGTTTTTGGTTCGGGTTTGTGTGTGTGTGTGTGTGTGTGTGTGTGTGTATTATCCGAGTTCTTTCTCTCCTGTATCAACATCTCAGAACCCTAGCAGTAGCCACCCTCTCCCCTCAAAACCCTAGAACTTATTTTGGTGAATTTTGAGAGCTTTGAGAAACAAAATCAAGAGGAGAGTGAGATCGTGGGCTTTTTAATGAAAGAGGATCGTGATTCTTGCATATTTGAGTAGTTCAACACGTTTCAGGCGAGTTTCATCTCCTCCAAACACATCCCATATTTTTAATTGATTTTATTTGGTTTTTTTGGTTTTATCGGATCTTTAAAACCTAGTTTATGTATAAAAATCACTCTTTTAAGCTACATGACATAAATATTTGATCTTTTGTTTTAGAAAGGCATGAGACGGTTTCTCAGATTTGGGTTTAAGTTTTAATCTTGATCTAACATGAGTTTTATTAAATTTAATTGTTTTTATGATGAATCTACACATGTAATCATGTTAAAGTTTTTATTTTACCTTAGAATTTGATATTTATGTTTCCATTTAGCAAAGTGAATCCTAATCACATTAAATAAGTTTTCATATATGTGTTTATTCTGGGAAAATTTCATTTTCGATGCTTGTAAACAAAACGTGTAACCTGAACCTGAACCTGTCATCAGCATCGGTCGACTGATCGACAAGATCAATCGATTGAAACCGTCTGATTTCCCTTCAGTTTGGATCTGGCCAGTCGACCTATGAGGTGCATCGGTCGACCGGTCAATACTTGTTTGTGTGAACGGTTTGTGCACGTCACCGCTGGTCGACCGATGTAGGTATCAGTCGACTGATCAGTATTATTTTTGTGAATTTATTTCTTTCTCATGCGTGTTTGATTGTGAACAGGAAATATGAGTCGCACGTCGATTACGTACGTAATTTATGAGAGTACACTGACTGGATTTGAGCACACATGAGCGTTAGGAGGTGCGTAATCTATATTTTGAGTTTATCATGATAGAAAGTGATGTAGATTGCATTTCATGATAGTTTGTATGCTTGAGTGGGTTAGTTGGTATACCGCAATGAGACCGCGATAGACTACACGCAGGGTGGCTAGTTGGTATACTGTAATAAGACCGTAATAGACTACACTCCGCTGTGCATTATTGTTTTCTGGGATAGGGTGATATATCTATTTCCACAGGGCGATTGAGTAAGGTAGGTGATGCCACAGGATATTGTGAGTGCCTTACTCAACATTATTATTTTCTGATAGAGAATTATATATATTATATTCATGCTCCTATATTATTTACCTGAGAGTAGGGTATAAGACTGAGGTTGTCATACACGACATATTCTATGCGAGCTTCATTTTACCGGATGTTTATTCTTGTGACTGCGCCATCTACCAAGGGTAGTGTGAGATATTTGTACATGACTTGCATTGGATGAGGTTTGGAATTGTATTGCTTTTATTTGCTCTTTTATTCATAGGATTTTAAAGTTGGTATTTAGAAATTCACAATTTGAGATATGGGATATATACATGAGGGTTTTCTTATTTGGATTATTTTGCTCGACGTACCCATTCTCGTAGTGTGGATATCTAAATATCAATTTTCGCTTAGTTCAGGATATATTAACCTGTATTTTTATACTCCTAACCCCCTTCCCCATGGGAGCGGTGAAGATGATCTCGCTAGCGCTTTAACGTTCGTTGTTTCCCATCTTTTTAGGCACGAACCAGGTGTCCAAAGAGTCACAGGTTGGGAGAGATGCAGTTTAGCTCACCGTCATATTTTATTAGTAGTTATAAGTGCTCAATAGTAGTTATTGTCTAATTTTATACAATAGAGATGTATTTCATTTTGGAAGGCTAAGTGCCTTAGCATTATTTTTATTTGACTCTGTGTATTGAGATATTTTATATTTGTTTTAGTGTATCAGTTGTACTCTCTTTTATTCAGTTGGAACATGATTATGTTTGTTTGGATATCTCTTTCTTTTATCATATTCTTTGCATTATTACCTTTATTTTATCTGCTTGTACCTACACTTCTTTTTGTTTGATTCCACTAGAGAGATATTCCTGTTATGGTGAAATATGTTTTTGTATAGTATGTGTGTATGATAGGTTTGACATTCTTGGGTTCACCTTAGACTGCAACCTTGTGTAAAACCAGAGATGTCACAGTTGGTATCAGAGCTCTAGTTTCAGTATCCTTAGGATCATCCTATGTCGAGTCGTGAAGCTAGGATAGAGTTTCATAGGATTTATATATAGAGTCCGTTAGGAATTCCTAGATTGAGTGAGGATGTTATACATATACCTCGAAAATTATAAATTTTTTTATAACTATCTTACTTTGATTATAAAGTATGTTGTGAATGATATGTGATATGATTTTACTATTGTTATATGTTACATTATATATGCTTGAAATCTTATTTATTGTGTCTAATAAGCTCTACACCTGAACTTATAGATGTCGGGATGAGGATGTGGTCGTGGTAGAACATGTGCTCAGGGAGTTGGGCAAGCTGATCCAGAGCCCGAGCCATAGCAGACTCCATAGTATCTGATCGATCTCATAGCACCGCTTGTAATCTGGTTAGTAGTGATTAAGGAGCAAATGACGAATCAGGTTCCGCCAGCTGAACCTATTGTAGAGGTAACACCAGAAGCCACACCACCACCAGCTATTGATATGGCCACAAACAGAAGGCTTGGATTCGTTTGGTGGTGAGGTACCGGAAGTTAAGGGCATCAGAGTTCTAAGGCTCATCAGACTCACTTGTAGCCCATAAATGGAAGGAAGATGTGGGGATCATCTTAGATATGCTTGGCGTTGATTCGATCCAGAAGTAGAGGTTGGCAGCTTTCAGCCTTAATGGCAATGCCGGAGGATGGTATAGGCTCCAGTTCACATCGGATCAGTGTATGACACTTACTTGGGAGGATTTTATTTATTTTTAGATGAGTATCGGCATGTGGAAGACAAGGGAGCATCAGGCTCAAATGTTTTTGATGGGACTTCACTCTAGCTTATGTCGCTATTTAGTGTCTTGACATTTTCATTCAGTACGGGAGGTTGTCGATGCCGCCATAACTCAGGAGATCGAGACCGCTATGTTCCAGAAGAGCAAGGATGGAAGCTCTAAAGCAGGATAATCCGGGGACAAAGGAAAGAGGAAGAGGCTATTTTTAGGACTTGGAGGGCCCCAGTAGTAGGGCAAGGGTTCGCAGCAGCAACAAGGTCCTCATAAGAAAGGACCACAGCATGATCAGAGGGCACTGTAGCAACGCAGATTCCAATATGTTTATTATAACTATCATAAGATCGGTCACAGAGCCGCAGAGTGCTGCAGTGCACCAGCAGGAGGCCAGCAGGGCAAGAATCAGGGTCAGCAGCAGAACCTTGGATATGGCCAAGGATAGGGCCAGCAGCTGAGACTTGAGGCACCGCCAGCAGTTCCGAGGATAGATGGACATGTGCGAGCTAATCAGGAGATACCATAGGGATAGATAGTTCCGTATACCCCAGATCCTTCAGTGCAGCAGATAGCAGCTTCAGGCAGGGTATATGCAGTCGTACCACGTGATCATGGTGCGAGCGGGACCGTGGTGGATGATACATTCCTTGTGAACTCCTCTCTAGCCCGTATTCTTTTTGATTCCGGAGCTTCACTTTCGTTCATCTCTTATGATTTCATGATTAGACTCCAGCTAATGGCACAATCTTTAGACATTCCCTTATCAGTTTCTACCTCTCTAGGTGATGTGTCGCTTCTAGAGAGCATCTGTAGGAGATGTGTCATCAGCTTAGACGAGTCTGAGTTTGTAGTTAATTTGATCATCTTGCGCATATCCGAGTTCGATGTGATTCTTGGTATAGATTGGCTATCTTCCTACCATGTTAGTATCGATTGGTTTGCAAAAATAGTCAGTTTGCGAGCATCCGATGGGACTAAGTTGGTTATAGAGACCTCACAGGGCAACCAATTTGCGGAGTTATTTCTGACGTACATAGGGGAGGTGATGTTGTGGGATCAGGGTGCCTATTTGAGCGAGACTAGAGTAGTGTCAGTGTATCAGGAAGTCTTTCAGGACATACCTGGATTGCCTCCGATGAGAGAGGTTGAGTTCTACATCGAGTTGTAACTAGGCACAACACCGATATCCTAAGCACCTTATCGTATGGCACCTGCTGAGATGAGGAAGCTACAGATTCAGTTGGAGGAGCTCATTTCTCAGGGTTTTATTCACTGGAGTCATTTTCCATGGGGAGCACCAGTCCTTTTCGTGAAGAAGAAGGACGACAATCTTCATTTGTGCATAGATTATCTTGAGTTGGATAAGGTCGCCATCTGGAATAGGTATCTGCTACTGAGAATTGATGACTTATTCGACCAGTTATAGTAAGCGTAATGTTTCTTAAAGATTCTTCGATCTGGCTATCATCAATTGCATGTACAGGATATGGATATTCCCAAGACTATCTTTTTGACTTGATAGGTCTTTTGAGTTTCTTGTTATGCCATTTGGGCTGGCCAATGCACCCGTAGTATTTATAGACTTGATGAATCGGGTTTTCCATCCATAGTTGGACCAGTTCGTGATCGTCTTCATTGACAAAATCCTCATCTACTCGAAGTTAGAGGCTGAGCACGAACAACATCTTCGTCTGACATTACAGACTTTGTGGGAGCACCAGTTGTATGCTAAGTTTAGTAAATGCGAGTTTTGGCAATCAGAAGTCATATTCTCCACCAACATTTCTCTCATCTCCATCACCATCAACCTCCACATCTCCACCAATATCCTCATCTACATCTCCACCATCCCCTCATCTCCGACTCTACCATCATTTTCACCTTCGCCTACATCTTTATCATCCTCCTCATTCCCGTCATCCTCATCTCCGCCATCACTATCAACATCCACTTGATTTCCACCAAATATTTCCCTCTTCATCTTCAAGAGAATGTCTAATTCTACTTTTTTTCATGCATGAGCCTGTCCAAATCCAATTCAGTGATTACCTACATGTAGATACCCAAGTCTAGTTAAATTCATGGATAAACATCAAATATAAATTATTTTCCAAAAGCTACCCAAGGAACTTGTTTAAATCAACCATTATACCTTTTCCTTGAATTATGTAGCAGCAGCTTCTGTAGTGGCAGCTTTAGTAACCCTCTCTTGAAATTTTAGAGCCCTCGAGTTATTATCACACTTCCTAAATTTAGCTAGGTCTCTAACTAAATCGTGCATTGTATTCTTTCATAAAGTTTTCAGACACTTATATAAGCTTAGGATGGGTGGTAGGGATTCAACTCCTATGCGAATGCTCAACTTTCCCACAAGCTCATAAAACTAAATTTGCAAAAATATGAAAAATTTAATGTAACAATAAATATGACTAAATAACATAAATATATAAAATGGAAAATAACATAAATATATAAAAAGTTAACTTACCACTAAAACCGCCCATATAACCACCTCTAGATTGATTACCCTTGGACCTCTTAGTGATGGTCTTCTTAGACTTATTTATCTCAGTCCGCAACACATTATATACTACTTAAGCCCAATTTTACTCATTAAGATTGTCCAATTTCTTAGCATATCTAAATGCAAACAAAGGATAACCCAATTACTTTGAGGGCATAAAATAAATCCTATAATGAAAGTCAAAAGAATCTGTGGCAAAATAGGATCTCTACGCTCGGCCATCTCCTCGATAAGTTCATGCATCCAATCTTGTCTAGCACACACAACCTTCTTATTTCCCTCATCAATTTTTTCTTTCCTCTTCTAGTCCCACGCTTCGTATCCTCCTCAATTTCGGCCTTTGTCTTAAATGAAAGCACGAGTTTGTAGATTGTCTCACGATCACTTATATGAAACCTCATATCTATTATAGATCCTCCCATCGGAAGACCCGTAATCCTCTCGACATCTTCAACACCAAAGGAGGTCCATTTTCCTCCAATTTTGAAGCTACTTTTTTCAACATCAAATACTTCCAACAAATAATCGACTAGAAGTGGCTGCATTGGAACATCAGGAACATCCAGATATCCATAGAATGGCGTATCTCGAAGGGTCGTCTGATGATCCTCCGACAATTATGACTTTGAATTAGGTCCCAGAAGCAGACCACATTAGATGGAATTCTGGCTACTTCCATAGCCATAGGTTTACTGCTAACAAGTAAAACATAAGTCAACTTTAGTATTATATCAATGCTATACTTTTTTTTACTAAACGAGCTACCATTAAGATAAATATTAAGATCAAACACATGCACGTGTAGGAGGGAGGAATGGTCAGCATTACAGTGTAGGCAAGCGTGGAGGATAATAGGATATCCTACTTTAAACTTTCAACTCAGACTTGCAAGAAAGACCATGAATGAAGATACGGTCCTATTATTTTAACAATCCTACTACGAAGCATTTCAAATACAAGATTTGTGATCTCAAAGAACATGTTAGATACTTCTCAAATGAATTTGGAACTCTTTAATATAGTTTAACATGGATGATGTCTCACACAAATTTGTATAAAGTGAGGTTAATGAAAGAGTCTTGTAATGCTTTCTTTAACAATGCGTCCTTAAATTAGATCATATTTCCTATCTATATTGCATACTGAACATGGTTTACTGCAAAAAAAAAGTCTTAATGTTCATTGGACATTTCTACAGCTTGAACTCATTCATTGACAACTACTCAATTAGCCCAATCTCACAAATTTTCCATCTCCTAGTTTTACAGTATATTCCCCTAAATGGTACCAATACCTATAGTACTTGTTTTGAACCCAATTCTCAAACACTTGCAAAACTGTCCAACCAACAACTACATTGTGAAGTTAAATATAGAGTTCCAACAACTGTGAGAAGAAATGTAATAGTACATACTTTTACGCAAATTTTAAATACACCCTCAAATTTCAAATACTTCTACTCAAAAATTTTAAATTATTGAATCTAAGTGATGATTTACACATGGAAAGGGCCTCTTCATGCTATATTAATCCACTGAGAGCATCCCGTTCAAAATAAGAAAATTATTGAATGCATGTAATACACCAAGATTCCAAATCCAGAATAAAAAAAGTTATGAGGAATTGAACCAAACTACAAAAACCACCAAACTTTTAAAGGGCAACGTGTAAATTAACACATTTATTACCTCTACTGTCAGAAGAGACACTAGAGAAGGTGATAGTTGATAGTCAGGAGAGGCATCAGAGGGGGTGGCTGGAGGCAGGCGAAGCGCTGAAGGAGGCGGCGGAGACTGTAAGGCGAAGAACTGCTGGAGGAGGTGCTGACGGTCAGGCGAAGAACTACTGGACGGAGGAGGTAGCGGAAAAACAAGCGTCAGACCTATTGGGGCTAGATCGGGGGAAGATTCTGGGTTAGGGATCTAACTGGGGGGAAAATTCGACCATAATGGGGATTTTCCCCTCGGTTAGGGCTTAGAGACGAGATGAAGACGAAGAGAGAGAAGAGGGATTGCTGAGAGATGAGAACGGGGAAGAAACAGAAGGGATTTTATTTTCTCGGTTAGGGCTAATAGACAAGACGGAGAAGAAGAGGAGGGATTACTTTTTTGGTTTAGGGTTTTTCGCTTAGGGCTGAGACATGAGAACGAGGAAGCAGAGGAGAGAGAAGTGCATGTTTAAGTGAGGTACTGAAAGGGGTATTTTGGGATTTATACCATGTTTATGCATAAATATAAGATACTCTACCTATTGTATTTTAGAAGTTGGGTTTAAAGGCAAATACAAAAAAATGATTGGATTTAAAGATATAAGCAAAAGTTATTAGGTTCATAAGTAAACTAGAGTAAACAAATGAGCCTAGAAATAAAAACCCCTAATTTCAAATATAAAGTTGAGCCCTTCAAATCACAACTTTCCACTTCTGCTCTCTAACAATCTCAATATTACATCTAAGCTCGCCAAAACTTTCACAGATAAGCCCTCAAAAAATTCTCTCTTACCTCGAACTGCATAAAGACAACATAACCAAAAGCGGGGCGACACCTCCACACTTTTTCTCGCACCCCGCCAGATTTAGTAACGGAAAAATCAAAAAACAAAAAAGGGCAAAAAAAAAAAAAAACCCCACTGCCTATGAACAACGTCCACGTGGCCCCCTACATACATACATAAGGGACTAGAATCAGCCGTCGCCGTCGTCAAGCTCGTCTGCCGGAGCGCGGGTGCCCTCCGCGGGCTCTGCGCTTACAAGCTTGGGGGTAGTGGGTTCTCATACGCAGTCTCATCGTATGATTCCTTCACCATTTTCGTAATTTCGGTTAATATTAATTCCTTGTTACTTGAGAAATTTGAGATGTGGGCTCTTCATACCTCTGCTAGACTTTTCGTTTTGTTTCATGGATTTACTCTGTTTTCCATTTGAATATTTTAGAAATTTTAAGCATGGGGTTTGCATATTTGTTTAGAGTTTGTAGATTGATTGGTGGCATTTTGATTTTGGAGATTAGTGTTCTAGATTATTGTTTTAACCCTTTTTCCATGTGTTTGTTCTATTTTCTTTTAAATATTTAAAAATTCGGAGATGGGGGTTCTGTATATTTTCTGGAGATTGTACCTGGGTTTCTAGCATTTCGATTTTGGGGGGTTCGTTTTCTTTCTTCATTTTTAACCCCCTGAAATCGAATGTCTCTTGAATGGATAGAATTAATTGTATTTTCCATTTTATTTAAAAAGTTTTTAATACTGAATGCCCCGATCATAGGTTTACTGTAAATGGGTTTCTAGTATTTTAAGTTTGGGGGTTCCCTTTCTTTCTTCATTTATTTCCGAAAATCGAATGTCTCTTGGATAAAAAGAACTATTTCTATTTTCCATCTTTACAAAGGTTTTAATATTCTGAATACCCTGATCATAAGTTTATGGCTTCTCTGTTCTTTCTACTGAATGTGTATTGATTTTTCCTTCCTTTTTTTTCTTTTTTCTTTTCTTTATTAATTTATTATGATTTTTTCCCCAATATTTTTCGGTTTTGATATATGGGTTCTCTGTATTTCTTTGAGTTTCCAAATGGGTTTCTAACGTTCTGATTTTGCAAGGGTTTCTTCATTATAAATGACGTCCCTTGGTTAAATAGCCTGGGCTATGGGCATGTTGGTCATCTTTTTATGACCAAATTTATTTATTTATTTTCACTTTGTTGATTTGTAATGGGTACATAATCTATAGATACAATATTTGGATCATATTAAGATCTGGGTTCTGTATGATCTGTTGTTGAGTTAGTACATGATTTTCTACCATTTTGATTTTTGGAGATTCTTAATATTTTTTTTTTCTAAATTTCAGTAGAGTGTCTTTCGTAACTTTTAATTTCACAATAAAGTACAAAATGTATTGTTTCGAATTTTAATTTACTATTAAAAGGTTTATGTAAATTATGGGATTCTATGTTCATATCCCGAAAACACTCTGATAGACCAACACTGAATGTTCTGTTTTTTGTTCATATATGTAGTATTTATTTTATGTCACTGCTTCCATTTTTAGCTTAATTATGTTACTGTCTTGGTGTCTATTGAACATACTGCCTAGTTTATTTAAGATTTCTAGTTTGATAGAACACTCTGGTTCTTGTTGTCATGGAATCAGCCTTTTTATTATTGATAATTATGTGTTTGTTGATACTAAAAAATAAAAGTAAGTAATTATGTGTTTATTTGGCACTGTACGCTTACAGAAATCATCTAAATTGTCAGCTTGATTTTTCTAGCGTAAATATCAGAAAAACCCACTTAAACGATTATTGGAAAAAACCCCCTAACTTTCAAAATATCAGAAAACCCCCCTTAAGTAGAGGGATTATCACAGACAACGCCCCCCCACCCCAACTCTTCTTAACTGCCAAATTTTAGTAGAAAACCCTCTTTAACTTTGAGATTTTATCGGAAACCCCATTTTGAAATTTAAGGGAAGTTCTTTTTATAATCATCCAAAGTTAGGTTTTTTTTTTATATTTAGCAATTTTTCTATTAGCTTCTAATTTCCTTTTCTAGTTCTGTCTATATTACTTTTTATGTTACACTGTTCATGTGTTAATGGGATGTATTTGTGATGTTCTATATTGAATAGGGTTAACACAGACTAAGAAAAGTAGTATCTGCAGCTGATGACTTGTAACATGAATTTGAACTCCACGGTGTTTTACGACTTTCAATTATAGATTGTTTTCATTTTCCATGTTCATTTTGGCTTTTACGCTCTGTTATAAAAGTAACCTGAATCATCTTTTGTGGGTTCTTTCAAAAAATTATCATGGTTAAACTGCACAGTCTAGTATAAAAAGTTCAATATCAGACAATAAAACAAGTTCGAATTTTTTACAAGGCTAAAAATCTTGTCTTCACATGTTTTATTCATATAGTTTCATGGTAATACACTATTTTTTCAACTTGTGTTACACCTTTCCCTATTTAATTTTCAGCAGTCTACATGTAGTACTCTTTCATTGTCTACTGAAACCTGTAACTTTTCTTTTGTCTATTTAATTTACAATACCCTGCATTGGTCTTTCATTGAGTACTGACATTTTTTTGGCAGAGGAAACCTCCTAAACTCACTGAAGATGCCAATGAGCAAAGTAACAGATAACACAGTGCAGAAACATGTAGGCTTCCTGCAGTCATTAACAGTGCTAGACATCAGCTACTGCCTCTCCATCACACACATATCCATCAAACTAATTGGGTCAAACTGCAAATCTCTTGTCGAGTTCAAGCGAAACATGCCACCCCCTCAGCCTGACATAACCCATCCCAACAATGGTTCAGGCTCAAATGTTGATGAGTCAGAGGCAATTGCAGTAGCTGACACGATGCATTGTCTCGAAACCCTGGAGCTCGCTTATGGTCTCTTCTCTGATCTAGGACTTGATGCTATATTGACAAAGTGTTTGAAGTTGCATAACCTTGATATTCGGGGGTGTTGGAATGTGAAGCTTGAGGGGGATGTTGATGGTAAGTGTGGGTTGATACCAGGGTTTAAAGATCCATGGTATGATCAGTTCGATTATGAGGATGATGATGATTCTGGCAATGATGAACCAAATTCTGACGAAGATCATGGCGCTGGTGATGATGGTGGTGGACAAGGTGGTGGTGGACACGGGGATGTAATAGATGGTGGTGGTGGACAAGCTATTGACGGACACAGGGATGCGACAGATGGTGGTGGTGGTGGTGATGGTGTTGATAGACATGGGGATGTGGTGGTTATATCAGATGATGATGATGATGGTCATGAGGATGATTGGGAAGTTGATTCTGATGATTCATGGTGGGGTTGGATGACATTGGTTTGATGCCTTGAGTAGTGTTTTTGAAGAGCTTATATTGTTTTCGTTAGGTTTTCTGGTGACCCACAATTACACAAAGAAGTTTTTTGAATAGCTTATATGTTTTTGTTTTTGCCTGAAAGCTCTTGCTGATGAACTACCGCTGTTGTTAATTTGTGGTACAATGTATCACATAAATACATTGTGCTTAAGTTGAAAATTTTGGAAATTTTGCTTATTTCTTTTCTACCAGATGTTCACGTCTCTTAATTTTTTGCTTATTTCATTCTCTCAGTGTTTTTTTGGGGTTTGAGATAGACATAATTGATCAGAATTGATGAGTGAATATGTGACCAAGTGTTATTTATGATACCAAGCGAAGGGGTTGCCTTATTTGGTTGTAAAAATTGCTAGATTAGTATAGATTTTGATAAAGACAACATTGCAGTATGCAAAACATTCAAGAATATATCTCCAAGTATACGAGGCCATTTCAATCTTACATGAATAATTAGTAGTTCTCTGCTGGTAAAGGTGGGGTTGACACCTTTAAAATTATTAGTTGATGTTAAAATAACCCCAATAAAGGGTTTTTTTGTCTTTAGGCCCAATGCTTTACCTTGATTTATTTATAAACCCAACTAGTTTCAAATGTATTCATAAACCCATAGAACTATGTGTATTTACCTCTCAACCCAAAAAGCATTAATACATCCAATATATATACAATATACACACAAAAAAATTATAAACCCTAAACTACCCCCTGCCTTACTCCTCTCTCCCCTTTATTAAAACCCTAGCAGTACAAACTCCATTCTCATCTCCGCCTGTAGATCCCCCCCCCTCAAAACGATCAAATCCTTTGCCATGTCGAGCTCCGACGCCGATCGCAGAGACGAGGAAGAATCCCACTGCGCCGCCGCCAATGAGGAAGAGGACACTGGAGCTCAGATCGCCCTGATCATCAAGCTCGAGGAGGTCGCCGTCACCACCGGTAGGAGCATGTTGGGAATGATAAGTCTTGTGTTTGGCACGTGCCTGATTTCTCTGATGGGGAGTTGAAGGAGAAGATGTTCTGCATTCGATTTGGATGAAATGCCCGTTATGTGTTTGATGAAATGCCCACTTGGGATTATTTGTTGGCTTGCTTAATAGTTGACTAACTTTGTTTGGTTTCATGCCTACTATGTGTTTGATGAAATGCTCAAAAACTAGGTGTTTTTTGGTTTCTTTGTTGATTAGCTTGATTTAGTTTCATGCTTGTTCCTTGTTCGGTGAAATGCCCATTTAGGTTTTTTTTGGTTTGTTTGCTTGCTTGATTAGCTTGAAAGATTGGAATTTCTAGGGTTTTTGAAAGGGTTTGATTAGCTTGAAAGATTGGAATTTCTAGGGTTTTTGAAAGGGTTTTCTGAATTTCTAGGGTTTTTGAAAGATTGGAATTTGATTTTGCAAATTTCTAGGGTTTTTGAAAGGGTTTTCTGAATTTCTAGGGTTTTTGAAAGATTGGAATTTGATTTTGCAAATTTGGCTTTTTGCAGTCTATACATTTGTTGGTTAATTATTTAGCTGTATGACAATTATGTTTTGATCCTCCCAATTTGATTTGTTGACATTCTATGGCGCAAATGGAGTAATTTGCTTCGAGCTAATAGTTCCAAGTTTGTTCATTCTACTGCTATCTCATTCGCTGTATTCTCTTATTATGGTAATGACCATTGTATTGTTATGGCCCTCAGAACAGAGGCTTCGCCTTTAATTGCAGCGTACTCTCCTACAAAGTGTACTATTATGATGCATTTATGTTGTTTCATAATGTTGCATTTCTTCAATTTTATACATTGTATATTACCTCTTATATTCAGTCTATTGTTCTTTCGATCCACTTATATTTTGATTTCAGGGTATCAACGTGATCCTCAAGACCAATTCCCCGGATGCTATATGCCAAATGTGATATCCAATATTTTTTGTGTGTATAAATATATGTTTGGAAATTGATTTGTAAAGTATTTGTATAAATATATGTTTGTCAGTATGAAACCTATGGGACTGCTGTTAGAATTGGTTATGTAAAGTTCCGCCATAATTCTGGGACGTTGTATATAGTTTGTCGATTGCATTCTTCGGTTAAATTACTGGTGTTTTGTGGCTTCTGTGGTAGATTTGATGATAGATAGATTCTAGTCTATTTTCTTCACATTACGAGCATTTTTTTGGTTGATGACAAGCTGAGGAGTTAAACAGGATGTTTGCCAAGACTTGGTTATCCTGTAAGTGTCGAGTTATCTTGTAAGTGTAGCGGGTTACACTGCAAGTGTAGCGGGTTACACTGCAAGTGTAGCGGGTTACACTGCAAGTGTAGCGGGTTACACTGCAAGTACAGCGGGTTATCATATAAGTGTAGCGGGTTATCATGTAAGTGTAGCGGGTTACACTGTAAGTGTAGTGGGTTATAAGTAAGTGTAGCGGGTTATCCTGTAAGTGTAGCGGGTTACACTGTAAGTATAGCGGGTTATCCTGTAAGTGTAGCGGTTTACATTATAAGTGTAGCGGGTTATCCTGTAAGTGTAGCGGGTTGCACTGTAAATGTAGCGGGTTACACTGTAAGTGTAGCGGGTTACACTACAAGTGTAGCGGGTTACACTACAAGTGTAGCGGGTTACACTACAAGTGTAGTGGGTTACACTGTAAGTATAGCGGGTTATCTTGTAAGTGTAGAGGGTTACACTGTAAGTGTAGCGGGTTACACTGTAAGTGTAGCGGGTTATCATGTAAGTGTAGCGGGTTACACTGCAAGTGTAGCGGGTTACACTGCAAGTGTAGCGGGTTATCATGTAAGTGTAGCGGGTTACACTGTAAGTGTAGGGGATTACACTGTAAGTGTAGCGGGTTACACTTTAAGTATAGCGGGTTATACTGTAAGTGTAGCAGGTTACACTGTAAGTGTAGCGGGTTATCATGTAAGTATAGCGGGTTATCATGTAAGTATAGCGGTTACACTGTAAGTGTAGCAGATTATCCTGTAAGTGTAACGGGTTACACTGTAAGTATAGCATATTATCCTTTAAGTGTAGCGGGTTATCCTGTAAGTGTAGCGGATTATCTTGTAAGTGTAGCGGGTTATCTTGTAAGTGTAGCGGGTTATGTATGAATGTTCTTTTCTTCCTTTTGTTGTGTTATGATTATGTGTATCATGCTGATCTTTGTAAGAGAATATTGTGTTCTATTTGAGGGAAAACTTTATGTAGCTGGTGCGCTGAACCATAGAACTTTACATGCAATAAACTATCAATTTCAATGACTTAGAAGCATACAAAACTTTACATAACCAGTAATTTAACCACAGTGGCTGATTGCACAAAATGACTTTACATAACCAATCCCAACAACAGTCTCATAGATTTCATACAAATGACTTTACAAATCACTTTCCAAACATATATATGTACACAAAAAAATGATTGATATCACCATTGGCATCTAGCATCCGGAGAATTTGTCTTGAGGATCACGTTGATTTCATGAAAGCAAAATATTAAGCGGATCAAAAGAACAATATGTTGAGTTTAAAAGCGATTCGATGAACATTACATTTATAGAAAATATACCTTCAGATAGAAATAAAGCAATAATACGAGCTCTATGTCTTGCACAATCCTTTTGGTCAATTGAAATAGTTTGACCAGAAACGAGGCTAAACATGTATGCCATCAAGAACACCCCTCAATCCAAGCTACTGTAATTTCAAATGTTTGCAATATCAATATAACACTCTTGGCCCACAATATATGGTCTCTATGCATTAGCACATATGAAAAAACAACATATGAATAAGTCAAATACACTAACCCACGTTGTTGAGGTACATCAACACTTTCTACCTCCTGACAAGAAGTAATGTCTAAATTCCAAGCATCGGGAATGCTAGAAATAAGCTTCACTCTAAATTCACTAGCATCAGACATATGGAACTGTATCATAGTCTCTTTATGTGACGCCCCTGGGTTCACACAAGGCTGCAGTCCGAGGTGAAACCAGAAATATCAAACCTGCCATGCCCTGGGTTCACACAAGGCTGCAGTCCGAGGTGAAACCAGAAATATCAAACCTGCCATGCACCACACTGTGCAATAACATGTTTCACCATCATAATTTCTATCTCTCTAGTGGAATCAACAACAGGTGTAGTACAAAGCAAGTAAAAAGGTTATACAAGAATCAACTGATAAAATAATAGAGATCAAATTAATATTTCACCATCTAATATGTTGGAGTACAAATAAATGTCTGAAATAAATAAACTGGAGTTTCTCATCAAGTCTCAAATACAAAATGTCTGACAAGAGAAAATAAAAAGAAAATATAACTAAAATAGATGGCTGAAGCTAAAGTGCATCGTCGTCAACCTGCGACTCTCTGGGCTCCTGGCTCGTTACCTGAAAGGGGGAGGGACAACGAGCATCAAAGCGCTAGCGAGCAACATCACAACCAACCCCAAGGGATAGGACTCGTTGTATAAAAATACAGTTAATACATAATAATATAAATCATTTACACAAACATTTATGGGTTTTAGTACTTAGGGAAATACAACACGGGCATAGGTACGTCGAGCGAAATAATCCAAACAAGGAAACCCTCATGTATATACCTTGTATCTCAAATTGTAGATCCCTAAATATTAAACCCGAGGTTGGTCATAAGAAAATAAATAAAGAAAAGAATACATACTCATCTCTACCAATAAAGTGTAAACATGACAAAACTACAATAGGTGTCATGCACAACCTGGGTAGCTATCATGTCCCAGCCTAATACAATATATCATGTACCCAACTTGATTACGTAACATGCTCAAGGTTTAGCAAAAGTCTAAAACATGATTAAAAATGAATTATAGTCCAACACGAGGACTTTAATGGATTATAGTCCAACACGAGGACTTTAATGGATTATAGTCCAACACGAGGACTTTAATGGATTATAGTCCAACACGAGGACTTTAATGGATTATAGTCCAACACGAGGACTTTAATGGATTATAGTCCAACACGAGGACTTTAATGGATTATAGTCCAACACGAGGACTTTAATGGATTATAGTCCAACACGAGGACTTTAATGGATTATAGTCCAACACGAGGACTGCGTATAAGAAAGTGTGCATGTCTTATTCCCGTACATACCCTACTGTACTGACTTAAACTTATGTCCGAAAAGTCATCTCACATATATAGGTGAAATCATATTCACTGCAAATAAATACTCAATAAACGAGGCACTCCTCAAGTCCAAACGTGGTAGATAGTACCCTTGAAATATGTAAACACTGTATACATACATATATATATCTACATATATATACATCAGATGATTTAAGCAGAAGCACGAACGAAAACAGATAGAAAATGCTGCGATGAGTCGACTCGTGCTCAATATGAGTCGACTCAGCAGAACACAAATAATAGCAGGAAAGGACTTCATGAGTCGACTCATGACAGTCATGGGTCGACTCATGACTTATGGGTCGACTCGTATACTGACGAGTCGACTCAGCAGAAACAAAAAGACAACACAACTAGACTTTGTGAGTCGACTCATGACAGTCATGGGTCGACTCAACCTGTTGAGTCGACTCATGATGAGCCGTGGGTCGACTCACGGGCTGAACAAAGCATTTCTCCCAACTGTAACTTGTTCAACACGATCCACACTTCCATTTTTCTGATCTACACTTCTATAGCCATGGATTCTCGACTATAATACAGTGAGAAAAACATATTTATTATGAGAAACGATTTTCTTGTAGGTTAAATCTAACATTTAACTCCTATACATGAAAGAAAGCATTTAATCAAAATAAAACTCACATTTTTATTCTTTAAATAAAATTCCAGATCTGGGTTTTCATGAAAAACTTGTTAGTGGGGATTTAAAATCCGAAATACATGATCTCTAGCATTAACCCTAACAAAGATGTTGATTTATACTTGAAAATAAGTCTTAGGCTCAATAAAACTTATGGAAAACAGTTGTAAACAATTAGAAACATGGGAGAAGGGTTGGGCGAGATGTTACTCGCCTCAAAAGTGATGATGAACAATCCCCTAGGCTGCAATCCACGAAAAGCCACTGAAAATCCCCAAAAATCGCCCAAGAAATCCTAAAAAACGAGCTAGGGTTTAGAGGGGGAGAATAGGCTAGGGTTTCTCTAGGGTTTTCTGATGAACAAGAGTGTTTTCGGGTGGGGAGAAATATATTTGAGTGGATAAAACCCGACCCGAAACCCAAACAAACCCAACTCAGAAAACCAGAAAAACCCCGATGAGTCGACTCATGGCAGTCGTGGGTCGACTCATGACTCATGGGTCGACTCATGATATAATGAGTCGACTCAGTAGAGACTAAATAACAACAGGACTCGATTTCGTGAGTCGACTCATGACAGTCATGGGTCGACTCATGGACTAGAAACTACATACTCTGACTCTGCTGCATGATTGAAATCTAGCACACTCAACCTCATTACTGATGTACATATACATACTCAAAATTCTACGGGGTCTTACACTTTACCTCATTGGATACATGGTAAAGGATAGAAAGTACTACCTAAAGTGTCTGATGCACAGAACTCTTAAAATCAATAATTACGCTAACAAGCACAAAACATGTACTTTTATTGAAGAATTATCTTATGGTAATTAGATGAAATAATGATGGAAAGCAACTCTTCTGTTTACCACTAAAAAAGGCTTCTGAACTTGTGTTTGCAAGTATCTCATAAACACAGAACTCAGACAAACAACCTCATATACCATAAAAAGACACATCCAACGAAGGATAATATTTCCCCCTATTGGGGTTAAGCAAATGTCAATAAACTTCTTATGCAATGCAAATACACTTACTCCACGTCATAATACTGTCTCAAGTAAGAAGCTTTATTGATTCCAATGGCCATTCTGAACTGTGGAACCATAACGGAAACTACTCAAAGTTATATAACACACCCAAGTCTCAGAAAAACAATCACATTCAGTTCAATATAAGCACAAAACGAAAACTGCAGCCCAACAATTTGAAGAACCAGTAAAGGAAAATTTCAAACATGCAAGGCCAAAATGCGATGAATACTGATAACGATCTATGCAGGAACATTACGCCACTGAATACTAAAACCTACTAGTTAATAAACAAAGTCGTGAACTTATTAAAAAGTATAAAGGGAAAAGAATCTCACTCTCAACAGATCCAAATCGAATGCAGAACATCTCCTCCTTTAACTCCCCATCAGAGAAATCAGGCGCGTGCCAAACACAAGACTTATCATTCCCAACATGCTCCTGCATCTTAATCGTCAGAAATATTACAAACCAAACAAATCAAAAACTTTAATCAAGCTTACCCTAAAAAATCAAAACCCTAAACAAGCCAAAATAAAATTCACCATAATGATTTGCGCAAATCTTGAGGGTCTTGGCCTACCTCATAACCAGCCAAACCTTTCCAGTCTCCTTGTGCTTCAACAGCCTCACGCTCCCCGTACCTTGCTCCTTCCACTAGTTCCCCTCCTTATCGAACCGATACAACTTCGCTTTCCTAGACAAAATCAAGAAAGTTTAGAATAGAAAGTGATCGTGAAACGCTAAAGATGATGAGATCGATGGCAGATATGAGGAGATTTACAGGTCGAGGATGGCCTCCTCATCCTCCTCCCCGGTGGTGACGGCGACCTCCTCGAGCTTGATGATCGGGGCGATCTGAGCTCTGGTGTCCTCTTCCTCGTTAGCGACGGCGCCGTGGAATTCTTCCTCGTCTCTGCGATCGGCGTCGGAGCTCGCCATGGCAAATGATTTGATCGTTTTGAGAGGGAGGGGGCGGGGGGATCTACAGGCTGAGATGAGAATGGTGTTTGTACAACTAGGGTTTTAATAAAGGGGAGAGAGGAGGAGTAAGGCAGGGGGTAGTTTAGGGTTTATAATTTATTTTTGTGTATATTGTATATATATTGGATGTATTACTACTTTTTAGGTTGAGAGGCAAATACACATAGTTCTATGGGCTTATGAGTACATTTGAAACTAGTTGGGTTTATAAATAAATCAAGGTAAAGCATTGGGCCCAAAGACAAAAACCCCTAAAATAAAAAAATAACTAGTAGGCGAAGTTGCTTTTCAGGTTCAAATTCACTTTTTTATTGAATACCAAATTATGTGCCCTGAACAATATAATAACATACATAGTAACACTTCAAATATGATTATTGCATAAAACAATAAGGATGTGGCAAAGTAGGGGAAAATTCCACGATTTCTATCCATAGTGCCGAAAATATCAATTTTGTTAGTCATAGATGGATAAGGATACACTCAAATAAGTGGTACTTATCTCATCTTAGAGATAAAATATTTGACTAATTCTAATTGGATCAGAATTAGATCCTTTTCTACCTTTAAATAAGAATAAATTCTTCTAAGTTATTCCAAAAATCTCTTTTAGTAGTATCTGGACAACCCTACTTGTGGAGCGTAAGCACTAACAATATTAATAACCTCTACTTCCAAAATATTTTTTATTAGTATTATTCTATCTCCTACTCTTTTTACATTTACAATACTATCTTTTACTATGTTATCTATAAGTATTCCCACTCTGCTTCTATTCTTTTTTTTTTCTAGTGTACCAATATTTATACCCAGTCTTTCCAAGTTCTCTAGATTTTCACCTATCCATTTTATTTCCTATAAACAAATTATACTAACCTTTCTTCTAAGCATGATATCTATTAATTCCATTATCATTCCATTAAGTATATCTATATTCTAAATAGCTAACCTAATTTTATTCTCTTGCAAAAGTCTCCTATCATGCCCTCCCTTATAATGTTGTACTCTATGCCTAATACTATTTGACAACCTATTAGAGAATTGTAATGTCCTAGAACACCCTTGCTTATTTTTCATTGCACCAGGGTGGCATCGATGTAATGCGTCGCTTTTGGAGAACACCATAGCAAACTACCCTTGCTTACTTATCATTGCATCAGGGTGGCATTGATGCAATGCATCATGGTGGGGGACGCTCCAACGAATATTCTGTAGGATTCATGTTATGTGAATCTGACTATATTTTTACGCTGGCCGTCAGCTACCTAACGCAACCTTCCTCGTATATACGGGCTTAGGATAGGTAGTGCTAGCAATAGAATAAAGCATAGCATAGGCGGAGATAAGAATGATATGGGAACACCTAAATGGGCATGTTAGGAAGGATAATAATGAATATGAGAGGTGTGGCAGTCAAAAGGAATGTGTGGTGACGTCATTTAATGTATACCCACATCCGTCCGGAGCTGCTCTCATTTCACTTGGACCTGGCCCAAGCTGACTCCAAGCAAAAGGGGCAAACTGTTATGGTGTTTTCAGTTACCAAAGTATGGCACTTTGCCCGCAACGGATAGGTGTCCCCCTACATGCACCACTTAAATCGAATTGATGGTCAGGACCACCAAGAATCTCGACTTAACTGACTCGTCGAGTCAACATATCCTTAGGTCGACTCGAAGGGCGGTACTTGTCGGTCCTCTTGTCGAAGACGACTCGCTCCGAGCCCACTTGACCAGTTATTCAACACCTCACGGGGTCGATTAGAAAGGCGTTACTTCTCGACACCCCTCGCTACAAGCCAAAGGAAGACTTCAACCTCGAACCTCCCCCGCTGACAGCGCGTCATTGTCATATTAAATGCTTGGTAGGCACCATCATTTTTTCATCCCGACACTATTTATAACACATCAGACCATGTCGGCTTCATGCACCTCCCGTCACATCTTATTAATGGTGAAATGATAGTGATCATTCCATAACCGATCCATGACCGACACCTGTAAAGTAGATGCTGATTCAGCCGCCAGCTCAGGCTTGATGAAAATGACTGGACTACCCCTCTTGCTTGGCTATAAAGAGGAAAACTATTTCAAATACAAGGCTAAGCAATTTCTCAGTATTTTTCTCCATTTTGCTATAATTTTTTATATTCTCACTCAAGCACCTAACTGTCTTGATTGTCGGAGGAATAACCGGGGGGAGGGGGGGGCAGCAGTCCCCATCCTCTTACGAGTTGTTACGTATGCAGGGACGAACAGCCGAACTCTAAGTTGGATATTCGGAAAAGCAATCAGCCCCCATATCAACCCAATCCTTATTACCTTTCTTTTAACTGTGTGATTTAAACCATCAACAAGAGGATACATGGAGGGTTTAGGTATGGAATTAAGAACGATATGAGAGAATCAATTTTGAAGTTTGCAACATCGTATGATTTGATAATAGCAAATACACAACTTAGAAAAAGGGATGAATACCTAATAACCTTTAAAAGTGGATGTAATAGTAGTCAAATAGATTTTTTTTTTCTTTCCGGAAGTGTGGATAGTGTTCGCGGTGAAAATCATGTCTTTCTTCATTATTGATTTCATTGTCATCTCAAATAACAGCTTTTTGAGTTACAAAGATCCGGTCTTTTTTTAGATCCGGTTACAACGAAAATCAAAGAAAATAAAAGAAAAGATTACAACTTTCTCCTTGTTTTTCGAACAAATCGCGAGCTCCTGTTTTGCGGTCGCTCGCTTGTGTGGGTTCTTTGCCAACGCCGGGGTTAATCCGTGGACTACCGCGCGATCTAGATCCGGTCGGATCTACACGATTCGACGGGTATTATTTTGCAAAGGAAATAATAGCCGGGGGGGATTAATTCACCAAGGAAATAATCGCCCTTAGTTCTCGGGATCAAAGGCCAAGCTTTGATCCGGAGTGTGATCTCGTGTAGATCTCTGATCTGCTCTTTCTCTCTCTCGAACTCCTGCCTTTTGTGACGTGGACGCTCGCCGAGAATCAGATCTGAATATTCAAGTCCTCAAATCTTCAAAACTCCAAGCTCGATCTTCAATTCGGCAGAGTTTCGGCTCTCAAAGTTCTAACCTTTTTAAATGAACAAAGGGGGGCCTATTTATAGGCTCTCTGAACTGTGCCCGCGCACAGATCTGGGTCGGCCACCTATGGGTGGCCGGCACTGGGCCGAGCCACCCATGGGTGGCTCGGTCTTGGCTGAGCCACCCATGGGTGGCTCCCCCCATAGGTGGCTTCTTGGCCGAGCCACCTATGGGTGGTTCGGCTTTGGCCGAGCCCCCCTTAGGCGTTGGGTTTCGTCGTTTTGTCCGGTTTCGTGGTTGATTTGGACTCTGATTTGTTGATCTGATCTGGCAGTAGATTCGATTCCTGATTTGGTACTAAATCCACTTCTGAGTTCGAGTCCGAAACTGACCTTGATTCGATCATGGTTCGTCCGAGTCTGCCCTTGGTTGGATGACTCGCTGACTCTTCGAACACTTGGCTTGATTCCACACGCGAATGGATGTATTCCGTTGCTTGCGTGCGATTCGTCAACCTCGTCGCCTCGTTGGTTCGTCGGTTTGTGCCGAGCTGAGCTAAGGGACCTATAAGCAATTTTATATGCCTACAGATAGGTTAACATGCAAATACCAGAGAGAGTTTAACTACATATCATAATTTAATGGTACTAGACTTTTCTATTAAAATATGCAGTAGGAAAACTAATATGAATAAAAGATTAAAAACTGAATGGTGGAACTTAAAATGAGAGAATTTAATATTTTTTAAAGATAAGACGATGAAAGAAGATATATGGAATATAGATAATGAGACGAATATTAAATGGAATAATATGTCCTTTGTGTTAAGCAGGTGGCTAAGGACATTCTACGAGAATATAAGGGTTGTAGATTAGATAGTAAGGAACGTTAGCGGTGAATGAAGAAGTGCAAAAAACAATTAGGAAGAAGAAAACATTATATAGAAATTGGCAAAAAGTGTAAGAGAAAGAAAAACTTTGAGAAGTATAAGTTAGAAAGGAAAGAAGCAAAAAGAGCGGGTAGTGAGACTAAATACAAGACTTATAAAAATTTCTATAAAAAGTTAGAATCTAATAAGGGAGACGGCACCCCCCGAGCACCGCACCACCACGATTCCCACGATCTCCAGCCCTCTCCCTCGCTCGTGACCCCAGACCGACGGCACCCCCCGAGCACCGCACCACCACGATTCCCACGATCTCCAGCCCTCTCCCTCGCTCGTGACCCCAGACCGACGGCACCCCCCGAGCACCGCACCACCACGATTCCCACGATCTCCAGCCCTCTCCCTCGCTCGTGACCCCAGACCGACGGCACCCCCCGAGCACCGCACCACCACGATTCCCACGATCTCCAGCCCTCTCCCTCGCTCGTGACCCCAGACCGACGGCACCCCCCGAGCACCGCACCACCACGATTCCCACGATCTCCAGCCCTCTCCCTCGCTCGTGACCCCAGACCGACGGCACCCCCCGAGCACCGCACCACCACGATTCCCACGATCTCCAGCCCTCTCCCTCGCTCGTGACCCCAGACCGACGGCACCCCCCGAGCACCGCACCACCACGATTCCCACGATCTCCAGCCCTCTCCCTCGCTCGTGACCCCAGACCGACGGCACCCCCCGAGCACCGCACCACCACGATTCCCACGATCTCCAGCCCTCTCCCTCGCTCGTGACCCCAGACCGACGGCACCGCCACGATCTCCAGCCCTCTCCGTCGCTCATGACCCCAGATCGAGCAGCGCACCCCCCGAGCCCAGCCACTGACCAAGCACCGTACCGCCACGAGATTCAGGTAATTATTCTATAGCTTATAGTTTAGTTCTCCTGATTCTGTGATTTTTAATAATGAAAGTGGAATTAAGGAGTATCCTATAATTTTGGTCTTTTGATTGGAATTAAGGAGCAAAGAGTGTCAATTTATTAACATATATTCCTAATGATGAGCTAGAATGAATTTTGGTTCTACATCAATGTTTGGTCTTTTGATTGGAATTAAGGAGCAAAGAGTGTCAATTAATGGGGTTGTTGATTCTGGGTTGTTGATTCTGAGTTTAGTTCATGTAATTCACTAATTTTCTTGTGATTTGATACAAACTGTAGGTATACTGTATATCCGAGGAAAAAACAGAATCACCTATAGTTTAAAAACTGTTAAAATATATTTATATCTTATAACAATCTTATTCTTTTTCCTTTTAAGATCAATGTGATTCATTTTTTAGCAAAGATGGCAGACTCTAGTTAAAACCTGGACAACATCAATACTACGTATAATTAGAGAACATTCAAGTTAATGTGCTCCTTTAACCAAGCTCACATTCGTGATATCATTATTTGTTGTGAGAAACTAAACATGGACAACATGAAATCACCATAAGTATCATGTTTAGAAGTCCAAAAAATGAGTTGCAGTCCTCTGTTTTCTTCAGACTCTGTAGAGTATTACACATTGTATGGCGGTCAAAAACAAATCGTTGGTATTAAATAGCAACAAATATCTCTTGGCAACAAAATATAATGTGGAAATTTGAAAATCACATCAAATGGAGACAGAACTCAAATAGAGACTGGACCAAAGAGAATACCTTGATCTTGGATGTAGTATTTTCACATAACATATAAAAGCTCAAATTTTCACAGCTTGTGAGGTTTCACTTAATGTCAGCTTGTTTAGTATGCCTGTGATCTCACTTAATAGCAGTTTCACAGTTTGTGAGGTTATTTATGTTTTAAAAAGAGGTCTAAACATCAATATATAGAACTGAAGCATCAATATTCACTTGTCTTTTTTCCATTGATAATAGAACTGTTCAAGGCACAAATTTCCAGGTGATATAATGGCAAGAAAGAGTTTTTATGTTGTAAAGAGAGGTCGACGTTGTGGTATTTTTGATAATTGGGAGGAATGCTTTTCTCAAGTTGATAGATTCCCAAATGCCTCCTATAAAGGGTATGCAACATATGAAGAGGCTTTGAGTGAATGAGAGAAGCACTTAAGTGCGCGTGATTCATCATCCGGCTCAAGGCATGTGCAGCCACATGTTTGTGTTCAAGAACAAATGTTTCCAGAGGGGCATAATCTTCTTGAGGACAAGGGAACACCTAGGGAAACTGCTATTAAGTACATCTTTGCTTTTGTATTAGGTTCAGTGTTTACCATATTAATATTTCTAGTATGTATCGTTGCAGTATTTGTTGGTTTATCTATTAGGGGAAACATGTGATGTTATTCGTGTATGATTCTTCAATGTGATAATTGGGAGGAATGCGTTTTTGTGGTCAGTTTGTATCATGAGTTGTGCGCAGTTTGTACACAAATTTGACATTTTGTACTTATTTTTCTCATGGGTTTGTTACAAATGATAGAAAGGGAGGAGCAACTGGCAGACATAACACTAACATCACTGCGGGGTTGTGCCTTCTGAAGTGGTTTAATATTGGTAAGTTTCGGAGGTTTTTTGTAGAAAGGAGTTGGGTGGGCATTTTGTGATCAGCTGTGAACCTACCCCTTATTTTGGACACTTGCTGCTTACATTAAAAAACTGAATGCATTTTGTGATCAGCTGTGAACCTACCCCTTATTTTGGACACTTGCTGCTTACATTAAAAAACTGAATGGTGATCCTACTGAGATTTTCTTGAGCACACAGCTTCAGAAAAAACCCTTTATATTAAATTATTTTAACAGATGTATGATGGTTTTCAGAGATTTTTTACAGATGGTCTGTTGGAATATCTATTACTTAGAGTGGATTCAATTCCTCGTATGTGATGGTTTGCCTTCTCTAGATTCTTTCCTAATCAAATCAACGAGAATTTCAGAGAGCTGGTCTTGTTTGCAAGACCTTAAACCAGTAGTCTACTGTAATCAGATCGACAGCAGCCATCAAATTTTGTCAACTCTTCAGCAGCCATTTTTGCAATTTAATGAAGACTATGATGACTGCATATGTTGCTTTGTGCATATGTTGCAATTTAATGAAGACTATGATGACTGCATATGTTGCTTTGTGCATATGTTGCAATTTAATGAAGACTATGATGACTGCAGTTTGTACGCAAATTTCAGAGAGCTGGGCACCAGCTTCTTTAGTATCAATGGCTTCCTTCTCATCACAACATGCTATTATGAGAAGCAAATTCATATCAACAGAAAGAACAAAGTACAAAGCATAATCAAAGTGCTCAACAAACAAAATGCACTTCATACAGAGTACAATCTACCCATCTTCAAACATGCGCAATAACAATACGCAGATGAGATCAAAATGAGAAGCAAATTCATACATAAAATTTGCACAAAATGCTCAACAAATAAAAAAGTCACCAATGTGAACTTCATACAGAGTACTATAACAAATGGAAGCATAATCAAAGTGCTCAACAAACAAAATGCACTTCATACAGAGTACAATCTACCCATCTTCTTCCAACAAAAGCCCAGCTTGCAATCTACCCAGCTTGCAGATTTCTTTTTGCTCTTACCTACAAAAAAGAAAATAGAACGTAATAAGAAATTCACAAAAAAGCTTCCTTTTGATAAGTTTCTTCTTGTTTTTTTAAAGATGTTAACATGACATTCTTTCTCCTTGGTGATGACTAGTTTATTCACGCAATTATTTATCTTTATCATTCTTCTAGAGCAAAATATATTTCCTACAAAAGTATAGGGCACATGCATTTTCTTAAGAAGTATGTTATAACTTATATCCAAATCAGACAACAAGCTTCTGCTACTTGAAAGTATTTTGTACTAAACTGAAAGAGACTAGTAGTAGAGTGTAAATTCAACTTAGTTTCTGGTCAAAAATGCTTAGCAGCTTTGTGATGGGCCTTCAAATGGAAGCTTTCCTTAAGAATCATATAACGGTACTTGCTCTTTCATTTTGTAACATAGGCAACTAGTCACTTATCAGCCAGATGAGTTTGTAGATAGGGATCATATATTCTAGTAGATTACAGCCTCGTGCATGGATTACAATCAAGATTTTGGTCACCTAGAAAAGTAGTTAGTGGTGCACGAAGGAAACTTTCTAATTTAGACAGTCTACATATTATCATTCACCTTGAATTTGTTGCTAGAAGCTTTATTTTAGCAGGCAACATTGAGAGGTAGGATTATTTGAGATCGAAGCTTGACATGGGTGTTGGATTTACCTTTTGCTAATATAGAACATGATGCGAGTTAAATTTGGTAAATAAAGGCTCAAAAGGTGTACTGTTTCATGGGGAAGACTGCAGGAACTCTTCCTGGAGACAATTTTCATTCATTACATCCTCTGATATCAGACTGTACCTCGGCAAAGGTGTACTGTTTCAAGGATAACCAACTCAATTTGCTGTAAAAGAGATGCATGGATTCATCAAGAAACAACTATAAAATACCCAAATATCAACTTCAGTTAGAGATGCATGGATTCATCAAGAAACAACTATAAAATACCCAAATATCAACTTCAGTTTAAACTCTCAAAACAATCTAGTGTAAATCTACTATAGTCACTATAAAATACCCAAATATCAACTTCAGTTTAAACTCTCAAAACAATCTAGTGTAAATCTACTATAGTCAGCAGCATATAAAATGTCTGAAATGCATGTGAATAAAATGTCTCGGCAGCGGCGGCCGTGAATAAAATTTCAGAATAGGTTTAGGGATTTATTAATTCAATTATTATTAATTGATTTAGTTTAATTTGTTAATTAGAATTATAATGTGACAAAGGCTAAACTTTCTGTAGAGCTAATTTTCTAGTGTAGGAGGTGAATACTTAAGAGATTAAAAAAGAATCCAAAATTTTCTAGCACATTTTGATACTGATGCATGAACTTGCTAATACCCAGAATTTGTAAACGAACTGAGGTCTGAGAGAGGAGCTCACGCGGAGGAGGAGCAGCTCGAGAAGGGATTCGTGGCAGG